>NC_056749.1:461365517-461464224 GCF_019279795.1 Protopterus annectens
AGCAACAATGTACACAGATTACATGGTGTCTGCAAACATTTAATTGTGATTTTAATAAAAAAATAAATTACTTTTGCTGTACTCTGTAAGGTACTTTAAATTAAACTTGATCTCGGTAAGAAATTTAATTTATTCCCATTATTCAGCTATTTGTTTGTTTGCATATTAATTTCAGTTTAACCGCGTTAGTAGACTGCCCCGTTTCAGTCACATCTTGACCTCCGCAGTCCAGGACACAAACAGAAAACTTGTAAATACAATAGAGTTATAACACTTTCTGAAGGACTATCAAACAATTTGGCAAAATGCAGAAGTGGAATTCAAGCAAGTTGATAGATAAAATTATAAGAAATAGAAATGAAGGCAAACTTGAACTTTGAAGACCAAAATAATAAAACTGGACAGATAAAACATAGTGTGAGACAAGATCAGGAAAATTTTGGAAAAAAAAGTTATAAATATGAGCTATGGTAGGACTAAAAACATTCAAACTGACAAACTGTGTATATCGTAAAATGTATTCTCAGACATACTAATTATAAATATATTTACAAAATCTTATTCAAAACAGTTTTGGTTGCATAAAGGTGGTGAAAAATTGTGCTAATAACATCCCATTAACTTCAGATAGTGAAATTAGATTGCTGAAAAATAAATATGTACACTGGACGCAAAGTGCAGGTATAAAATATAATTAGTAACAATGACCTGAGAACACTTAAGCTTGAACTTGCAGTATTATTGCATTTGTTATTCACCAGGTCATTTAAGTATGAAGAGATTCTTCAGGATTGGAGACATGCACTTGTTCAACTCATATTTAAGTGATAGGGGAACGGAACAAACCCAGAGTCACAGAAACCCACTTTCTTTCTATGGAAAAATTATGAAGGTTATTTTGCATAATGTATCATCAGAACTGAATACTAGGACTTGAAACACTATATAAGCATGCATATGCTGAAAATATATCTATAAGCATGCATATGCTGAAAATATATCTATAACTACCTGCAACATGATGTTCTGTAAAACTACAATAACTGTTATAAATGGCAAATTGTGTTGTGGTGTAATTTGTGTAGACTTAACCTCAGTCTTTGATAAGATCATACACACAACAATGATCAATACATTAGAACAACTAGTTATTGTGTTATTTTGATAAGATGGCTAGCTGCATGGCTTACAAATAGTACATGGCAAATGCGCATCAGTTGGACAGGTGAATCTGTAGGTCACAGTCAGGGTGTCCTGTAGAGCTCTGGCCCAGGCCCATGCATTTTTGTTATATCTTTAAGATCTCTTTCATTTATGGTGCTCTGTTGTCTGCATGCAGGTAACTTTAAATAGGTAAACAGGTTATGTCTGTCATAACTGGGACAAAGTAACTTGATATTTAAGTGGAGATCTTAAGTGGAGAGTAATTCCGAGACAACTACCTCTGGGAATGTTTGGAGTTGTCAAGAGTAGTAGAGATTCATCAGACAGTCTTTGTAGGAGATGATATAGGAATGAAAAATGTAATGATGTTCATCGTGTTTCACTGTTGCAGTCCTTACAAAATGGGTTATCCGGCTCCCGGTAGCCCATAGTTGGCCAGAATACCAAAGTCCTTTGTATATGACGTCAGCTGCCTTCGGTTTAGGCCTGACTTCAGGACGCCAGGTACAAAAGAAGGCAGCCGACATTTCCTCAGTCTTTCTTGCCACCGAGCCCGAAGCAGAAGCATTTTGCACGAGTGCCGGTCGGCTGAGTACCTTCTTTTTGTATTCCGACTGCTTAGTTGAAGACATCCTCAGATAAGTATAAGGACCCTCTTTTCTTGCTTTAACGAATGTCAGAGAAAGTTAATAACTGTCTTGCCTGAGGAAAACAGATTCTGCACCATGATTTTCACTCCTATTGTATTACTTGTTTGGGCCGTGAGCATGACATCCCCAATTGTGCTCTCTGCGCTTCTTTCAACCAGCGTACCATATGCCGTAGAGCTAGTATCTTGTTCGCGCATTTGAGTTGGGCCTAAGTTCGTCAGTATGGAGTATTCTGGTCTCCCGACTTCAGATGTTCCTAAGAAGCACAAGGATAAGGGCTGTGACAGGCTTAGGGTCAAATTAGCCGACTATGTTCGTCAGCCCAGCGGTAGTCAATGAGGAGCTTTCTTTGCCCCTGCAGTCTGCGCATGTTCAGCAGCAGGTATCTGCAGAGACCTTTTCTGAGTCCCCCATACCGCAAGCTTCCACTTTGTCTTCTGACCCTCTGCCAGTCACCGCCTCTAATGGATCCGGAGCTGCTACGCAGGCACCGGTTGCTGAAGACTCTTTCTCCTCCATCCAGACCAGCGACCTTGATTCAGACTTCTGTGGCTAGGCCTTCCGAGTCCCTCTGGCTTTCTAGCAGGCCATCCAGCTGAAAATCTACTCCTAAGCAGGCATCAGCCTCCCCTCAAATGCCTCCAGCCTCCCCTCAAATGCCTCCATCTCAGATGGTTAAAATGGCTAGTGATCTCTTGACCCTTATAAAGGGCTCTCAGCCACCTCTTTCTAAAAGGATTAGGGAATTGTCCCCAGAAGCTTTCTCTGCCTCAGTCTCTGAGGTTTCCAGCAACTCTGCTGATGAGGGAAACGCTCCACTTTTTTCTGGTTTTGAGGATTCTGAAGCAGAAGACTCCATTCCTTTTGCCTCCCCTCCAGAAGATTTTTCTGTTGGAGATACTCTGAATACTGTTAGGGAGCATTTCAAATGGGAAAGTCAGGACCACCCTCAGTGTAAGAAACGGATTAGGGAATTCTTGGATTTGACAGCATAAGCCTTTCGCTATCCCTCCAGTTTTGGAAGTTGTTGATGATGTTTTCATTGAGAACTCTTTGACTCCTAATTCTGTTCCTCCTGCTCCCAGAAAGCCTGACCGGTATTAGAGTTCCTGTTTCTCATCAGTTCCTTTTCAAGAATCCTACTGCTGATCTAGAGATTATTTCTCAGGACCCTAAGGGTGTTGAAGCCACGGTTGCTAAAAATCCTGTTCCTTCTGACAGGGAATCTAGGGCCTTGGATAGATGGGGTAAAAAGGTTTGTACTTCCACCCTGGCTATTAAGTCTGTTAATTGTCTTTTTCATATGCTAAAGTATCAGCAGCATACTTGGTTGGCTATTAAGGCTAAAATTGCTGGCGTTCCCTCCCCGATGGAGAGTAAGGACATGCATGATTTATTGAATTCCGCCCTCGTCACTAAACATTCTCTGCATTGTGGTTTCGACACTTTGGAGGCTTCTTGCAGGGCAGCAGCCACTGGTTCTGTCATTAAAAGACATGCTTGGCTCAGGGAACACCCCCTTTCTGAACTTGTCAAATCTAAATTATCGGATGTGCCTTTGCCCAAGGACAATCTTTTTGTTAGCAAAGCAGAAGAGGTGTTGAAATTGGAGGATAAGGCCAAATCAATGCAAACTGTTAAGGACTTTTCTGCAAGTTCAGCCTCCTCATTTTAGAAGACATTACCCTTCTAAGAATTGGACTTTTCCTGACTCTAGTAAACAGAGTCGCACTAGGTCTAGGGATTATATGTCTTCTAGGGGACAGAGATTTCCACCACTCAAAAGGCTAAGCACTGGCAGGCTTCCTCTTGAAAATTGGTGAGTTCTAAGCAAACTTCCCAAAATCAGTATTCCCAATGACTCCGGCTTTCCCCTGCCTGCCTCTGCGGGCCCAGGTTTTCCTTTAGGGGGAAGGTTAGCCATGTTTGCAAATGTCTGGTTCACCATCACAGATGACAAATGGGTGCTCAAAATAGTATCCCAAGGCTACAAGTTCTCCTTTCACACCTTCCCTGTCCACCAAGAATACCCCGATATCCCCCCAAATCAAAGGGCAGAAGCAGAAATACAAGTTTCTTCTTTACTAAACCTGGGAGCAGTAGAGCCAGTTCCTGCACTACAGGTAGGCCAGGGTTTCTACTCGAGACTTTTCCTGGTTCCCAAAAAAGAGGGCACCTGGCACCCTATTCTGGATTTTTCCATTCTAAACACATTTCCGGTTATTCCCAAATTAAAAATGCTCACTCTTCAGCGGTTGCTGCCAATGCTGGGCAAGGATTCCTGGCTGGTGATTGGATCTCAAAGAAGCTTATCTGCACATCCCAATAAGGGAAAGCTGCAGGCATTTCCTTCGTTTCAAGGTGGGGAACAGACCGTTCCAATTCTCTGCACTGCCCTTTGGCTTATCTACTGCTCCCAGAGTTTTTACCAAATGCCTGGCTCCAGTCATTGCTTTTTGTAAGCAAAGAAACATTCAAATGTACCCTTACTTGGACAATTGTCTTATTCAGGCAAACTCTCAAGAGCAACTTCTAAAGGATTTGGACTTTGTAAAGAGCCTTCTCACCTCTTTGGGCTACACCATCAACAAAAAGAAGTCAAAATTGGTACCCACCCAGGAGATTGTATTCCTGGGAGCGAGCCTGAACACAGCCGCCCAGATAGTATTCCTCCCTCAAGAGAAACAAATGGATCTTTCGAATTACTTAAAAAATTTGGCAAGCATGACCCAGCTCTCTGCAAGGCAAATCCTGCAAGCCCTGGGATTTATGACTTCATGTATTCTGATGATTCCATATGCCAGACTGCATTTGAAGAAAATACACAATGGTACCTCAAAAACCGTTGGTGTCAACATACTCCGGATTTAGACTTGATACTTCCTCTGATTCCCTGCCTGCAGACTGAGTTCCTTTGGTGGGCGACAGCCTGTGCACAGAACAAAGGCCTGCTTTTCTGTCCACCTGCCAGCCAGACTCTCATCACAGATGCCTCGGACTACACTTGGGGAGCACATCTAGAGGGCAGATGCATTCAGGGGACTTGGAACGCTAAACAGGTTCATTTGCAGATAAATCTGAAGGAACTGATGGCAGTCCAGCAGGCCTTAATGGCTTTCAAACATCATCTCTCTCCTGCTGCTCTTCTGGTCAGGACAGACAATACCACAGTCATGTGGTACATCAACAAGCATGGAGGGACGTACTCTTATCCCCTGTGCAGACAAAGCATGATACTATGGTCCATAGCGGCTTCTATGGGCATTCATCTGATAGCTCAATTTCTTCCAGGAAGGCTCAACACCTTGGCAGACTGGTTGAGCAGGCAGGTCCTGGTTCCTCACGAGTGGCAACTAAACAAGACCATCTTCTGTCGCATCATTCAGCGTTGGGGCACTCCCCAGGTGGATCTCTTCTTATCTCCAACCAACCACCTTCTTCCAACATTTTGCACCAGGGATCATCACAACAAAGCTTGGAAAGTGGATGCTCTTTCCTTCCCCTGGACACAGCTCTTGATCTTTGCATTCCCCCCTCTGCCTCTTCTTCCCAGAGTGCTGTTAAAGATAAGGGATGAAAAACCAAGGGCCATCATCATAGCTCCAGACTGGCCCAGACAACATTGGTATCCACTACTTCGTAGTCTCTCCCAGTCTCTGCCTTGGCATCTTCCACTGATACCAGATCTCTTGGTTCAGGAGGGGGGAAGAATTCTGCATCCTCATCTTCAGACTCTGCATTTGGCAGCTTGGCTCATAATTTAAACCTTTCCCAACAAGTGGTTGAGGTCCTTCGTGAGGCCAGGAGGCCTAGCACTAGGAAATCTTACACAGATAAGTGGAAGAGAGTTTCCATTTGGATGCAGACTAGAGGGGAAGACCCTTCTCAACCTTCTCTTTGTCTCATTCTTGATTGTCTGGCAGGCTTGCTTAATGGTGGACTTTACTTTACTTCTATCAAAATCCATGCTTCAGCTATTTCTGCACATTGTTCGTTTGAGCATCCCATTTTCTCTCATCCTTTGATGAAACCATTCCTCAGTGGAGCTAGCAATTTAAAGCCTCCCAGAAGGGCACCTACTCCTGCTTGGGATCTCAAGTTTGTACTTGAGAAACTTAGTCTGCCTCCTTTTGAACCAGCTGCCTCAGCAGACCCTAAGTTTCTCTCCTGGAAAACTGCCTTTCTTTTGGCTATTACTTCAGCTAGGAGAGTTTCTGAGCTGCAGGCCTTAATGGCAGTAGAGCCTTTTATCATCTTCCATATGGATCGGGTTTCTTTTTTAACTAATCCCTCCTCTATGCCTAAGGTGGTTTCTAGCCGGTCTCTTAACCAGTCTATCCACCTGCCTACCTTCTTTCCTAATCCTCAGAATAAAGGGGAAAGGTTACTGCATTCCCTGGATGCGCATAGACAGCTTAGATTTTAACTGGACAGGACTAAATCTTTTCGAAACTCGGATCAGTTGTTGGGTCAGTTTTGCTCCTGGAGCTCAGGGCAAAGTTATTTCAAAACAGACCATTTCTAAGTAGATTGCTCATTGTATTCACTTTTGTTACTTACAACATGGCAAGGTTCCTCCTCAAAGGAGTATTTATTTTTATTTTTTACATTTGTTGACTGGGCTAGTCTAACTGGGTATATGTCCATTTTCAGTAGAGGCCCAGGGAGAAAAGCTCCAAGACAAATACAGAGAAGTAATGTTTAAGGTTACAATAAAGTTAACATTGAAGAATACTAAAATACATTTTACAACACATTGGTTAAAACTATTTACAAAATATAGAACACGATATTCACATAAAGTCTATCATAATAGTTTCCTGTTAACAGTTTTGCTTACATATGCAATAAAGAACATAAACTCAATTAGGGAGAGTAGAGAGAATAGTAGAGGTGGTAGGTTAGTCAGGGTTACTACAAGGGCATAACCAGTTTGTTCTGTGGAGTATTTTCAGTTTTTGTTTGAAGAGGGGTAGGGAAGGAAGAGAAGTCAGCTCAGTAGGTAGAAGGTTCCAGTTTTTCCCAGTAGTGTTCCAGAACAGCGAATCACCTGCCATGTTGTTCGACTTAACTTATGCTAACAGTTTATTTGATTGTAAGTTAGAATGATTTTTGTAGGGGGTTATGAGGTTTGAGAGTATTGGAGTATTGTTAGGGTGGTTGATTATCTTATATGCAATGGTAAGTTGGCTAAGTTTAAGCTGATTTTGTAGTTCAAGCCATCCTAGTTGTTTTAGATTCTCACAGTGATGGGTTCTGAAGGGGTTACCAGTGGCAAATTTGGCAATGTTATAGGAGGTCACTAGTTTGAGAAGATTATTTTGACAGATTAGTATAGATTGGTGAGGCATAAAGAAGTGTTGAAATTAGATGCGAGTGGGCAATAGTAGTTCTTGCTATAGGAGTGAGGAAGGATTTGACTATATAGGGAGCCCATTTTTCTGTTAACTGTTTTTATAGTGTTATTAATATGGGAGTCGAAGTTAAGGTTGTCTGTAGTAATTTCCTAGGAGCTTGGTAGTAGCGTCAGGGGATATGAGGGTACCATTATTAGAAGTAACAGAGAAATCTATAGGTGTAGACTTGCGGGTAGGACCCATTCCACTAGGGTAGCCTCTACCTCAGCAGCTTTCTTAAGAGGTGCATCTGCTAGGGACATACTGGAAGCAGCTACATGGACTTCTGTCCACATTTTCATTAAACATTACAATTTACCCTTGTTTTCTAAGTCCAGTGCTGGTTTTGCCACTGCAGTGTTGCAGGGCATCCTTACCAACCCTTTAACAGTGAGTGTTCCTCCTGCCTTTTGTTTTTTTTCCTGGACTTTGGGAATCAACCCATTTTGTAAGGACTGCAACAGTGAAACACGATGAACATAGTACAGTTGTGTACACTTACCATAAATGTAGATGTTCAAGTGTATTCACTACTGCAGTCCTGGTTTTCCTCCCTTCCATCCCCCCTTTTTTTTTCCTAGTGCACAGACTGGATTTTCTTTTCCTGGTCTAACCTTTTTTTTGGGGGGGGGCTCCTGACAGTTAAGGCAAGAAAAACTGAGGAAATGGCGTTGGTTGCCTTCTTTTGTACCTGGTGTCTTGAGGTCAGGCCTAAACCAAAGGCGGCCAACATCTTATACCAAGGACTTTGGTATTCTGGCCGACTGTGGGCTACCAGTAGCTGGATAACCCATTTTGTAAGGACTGCAACAGTGAATACACTCGAACATATACATTTATGGTAAGTGTACACAACTGTACTTTCCCTGTAAGAGCAGCTGACAACTGGAATAAAATTTCTAATTATATTAAAGCAAGCAGTACTTGAGAATTTTTTAAGAACATCATCTTCCCTTACATGGAAATGACTGTACTAGTACATTTGCAAGTTAGAAGGGCATTATTGCCAATGCCTGAAATATTCGTATGTACGTACATGTATATAAAATGTGTAAATATAAACAAGATGTTTAATCAAGTGGCTATGTTACGTATAGAATGATGCCTCCATTTTTATTTATCTTATAGTTTAAAGAATACTATTGCAACTGAAAATAAGTGTATTACAGAGGTCACGCATTCTCATGATTGATCAGCAAGTTGTTTGCAACAAAATGTCACATTTCTTTTCAATTGCAGTTTGCAGTGTTTCACTGTAAAACTGTTAGATTATATTAAAAATAGCTATGCATGCCTAGATATGTAAATAGTAGCGAAATAGTCAAATGAATAAAACCATGACTTCACATGGAACCTGTGATGTTCATCGTGTTACCCTGCTGCAGTCATCACACTTGGGTTATCCTGCCGTCAGGCGGTCCCGCAGTCGGCCCAAATTCCAAAGTCTTGGTCCGGCGTCGGTTGCTGTCGCTTCTTCCCTGACGTCAGGGGTATATAAGAGGCATCCGACGCCGTTTTCTTAAGTCTTTCTTGCCGAGCGTGCCCGAAGCAGAAGCAGTTCGCAAGTGCCGGTCGGCTGACACCTGAGATTTTCTATTTGAATTTCAGTCCAAAGTCTTCAATAAAGCTAAGTACCCCGTTGGGGAACATTTTCTTGCCTCAGTCCGATGTCAGAAAAAGTTAACAATTGTATTTCTTGTGGGAAGCAAATACCTCATAAGGACTTCCATTCCTACTGTATTCCTTGCCTAGGCCCAGACCACGACGTCACAGGTTGTCGGTTTTGCGCTAGCTTTAATAAACGCACTATCAAACGCCGTTTTGACTTCGCACGGCATTATTTTGGTAGGAAATTCAATTATATCATGCTGTTGGAGCAGCTGGCGACTGCAATTCTTAAACGCAAGGATAAGGACAGGCAGCAGAGGAATAAGCCAGACCTCGAGGCCTGAGCTGGGCCTGTCGCCGGTTTTCTGGTTTTCAGTGAGGCGCCTACGCACCACCTAACGACCGCAGAGCTGGAACCCCAGACAGCTGCCGACTCCCACGCGGAGTCTTCTAGGCCGACGTAGCCATCTACCGACACCGGAGCAGATTTAGACACCGGTGCAGAGGAAACACCTTCGGTTGCAGAAGGTGTCTTCAGACCGACTACACTCACCATTAAATCTTATGCTAAACTTAAAACTTCTTTAAAACCTAAGAAAACTGTTCATCAGTCAACAGGTCAAGGCCCCATGCCTAAGAAATAGATCCTTAAGATGGCTGAAGATTTAATTACCCTTATCAGGGGTTCCCATCCCCCTCCTGATAAAAGACCAAGACAAGAGGAGGGTTATGCATCCTCTGACCAGGTTTCTCTCTCCTCAGATTCTTCTGAAGAACAGGATTACACTTTTCCACCTTATGAGGATTCTGATGCTGAAGACTCTATTCCCTCAGCATCTCCCCCTGAAGACTACTCCTTTGGGAAAACATTACATACCATGAGGGAGCATTTCCACTGGGAAGGCCAGGATTACCCAGATTCTAAGAAAAGACTCCGTGAGTTCCTTCTATTACCCCAGCACAGACCACAGACCTCTTGCTATTCCTCCTGTTGTAGATATTGTGGATGATGTCTACTTGGAGTCTAGTTTAAATCCAGACTCTCTACCTCCTGCTCCAGCCAAACCAGGCAGATACTACAGAGTGCCTGACTCTCTCAAATTCCTTTATAAAAGCCCTGTAGCTGACCCAGAAACCATTTCTTGGGGTCCTAAGGGAGCAAAGGCTTCTATGGCTAAAAATCCTGTGCCCTCTGAAAGAGATTTCAGACCCCTAGATAGATGGGGAAAGAAAATATACACCTCTGCAACTCTGGCTATGAGAGCATTAAATTGCCAGTTTCACATGTTGAAATATGAAAAATTCTTGATGTCTCAGTTAAAACAAAAAATGAGCACACACTCAGAACAGCCTGAGTTCAAGGAAATGCTGGATCTGTTGCATGCAGCTGAACAGGTGGGCAAGCATACTTTACAATGCGGATTTGATTCACTGGAAGCTTCCTGTAGAGCAGCTGTTACTGGCTCAGTCATTCGTAGACATGCTTGGTTAAAAGAGCAATCCCTCCCTGACCATGTTAAAGCAAAATTATTAGATGCACCTTCACAACAGGATGTATTATTTGGTGTCAAAGCAGAAGAGGTTTTAAAGAAAATGGAGGATAAGGCTAAATCTATGCAAACGGTCAAGGATTTTTTACAGGTACAACTCCCTCGCTTCAGTAGAAATTGGCCAACAAAAAATTGGTCATTTCCAGCTTCAGGCAGATCACAGAGGGGAAAATACAGACGCCCAAGGGGCAGAGGTCAGTCACAGACCCCTTTCAAACCTCGCCAATGGGGTTCTGCTACCCAGAAAGGAGGAGAAGACAGGCCCCAAGCTAACAGAAGGCAGACACAATGAGACTATCCTCAAACTACCAAGCAAATCTCTCCTGGCAACACCCTTGGGAGGAAAACTAGCATTTTTTGCAGACAACTGGCACATCATCATAAAAGACAAATGGGTTCTAAACATTGTCTCTCAAGGATACAGATTCCACTTTCATACCTTACCAAGGATCAAAGGAATGCCAAACCTGCCACCAAATCAATGAGCAGAGGCACAAAAACAAATTACAGCTCTCGTGAACATGAGAGCCATTCAACGGGTACCTACACAGGAGCAGGGACAAGGATTTTACTCGAGACTCTTCCTAGTTCTGAGAAAGGACAAAGCATGGAGACCCATTCCGGATCTTTCAATTCTGAACACCTATCTGCAAGTACCAAAATTCAAGATGCTAACACTTCAGCAGCTTCTTCCCATGCTGGGCAAGAATGCTTGGCTTGTCACTTTGGACCTCAAGGAGGCATACCTGCATGTCCCTATCAGACAAAATTGCAGACTATACTTCCGCTTCATTGCAGGTTCAACACATTATCAGTTCTCTGCACTGACCTTTGGCTTATCTACTGCGCCCAGGGTCTTCACAAAATGCCTGGCACCAGTAATTGCATACTGCAGACAAAGAGGAATTCAAATATACCCATACCTGGACAACTGGCTTATTCAAGCAGAAAGCAAGGACATTCTTTTACAGCATCTGGCATTTGTCAAACACCTTCTAAGTTGCCTAGGGTACACAGTAAACGAAAAGAAATCAAAACTAGTGCCCTCACAAAACATAACATTCCTGGGTGCCAGCTTGAATACAACGGCCCAGATGGCTTACCTCACGCTAGACAAACAGACAACTGTCTCAATATTTCAAAATAATGGCAACAAAGACCCAACTCCCTGCAAGAAAAATTCTGCAGGCCTTGGGATTCATGGCATCTTGCATTCTACTAATATCATTTGCAAAACTGCATATGAGGAAATTACAATGGTACCTGAAAAGTGTATGGACTCAGCACAGCCACAGCTTGGAAACAATGATTCCACTCATTCCCTGCCTTCAACAGGAGTTTCTATGGTGGGCACAGGCATGTCACCTCAACAAGGGTCAGCCTTTCACCTTTCCCACAGCCAGGCAAACTATGACAACAGATGGATCGGACTATGCCTGGGGAGCACACATGGCAGGACAGTGCATTCAGGGCAAATGGACTACAGATCAGCGACACCTGCATATCAATCAAAAAGAAATGCTAGCAGTACAGGATGCCCTAACAGCTTTCAAGGGCCTTCTACGCCCAGGACAGCTGCTAATAAGGACAGACAACACCACAGTTATGTGGTACATAAACAAGCAAGGTGGCACACATTCCTACCCTCTGTGCTGCCGAGCAATAACCTTGTGGAACACTGCACTGTCTTACCAGGTTCAATTACAAGCACAATTCCTGCCAGGAAAGAAAAACACATTGGCAGATGACCTAAGCAGAAACATCATGGATCTACACGAATGGAAACTAGATCCACAAGTATTTGCAATGATAGCTCAGAAATGGGGAATACCAGACATAGATTTGTTTGCAAGCCCCCACAACCACCAACTTCAAATATTTTGCACAAGGACCTTCCATCCACTAGCTTGGAAAGTGGATGCTCTCTCATTCAGTTGGAAAACATTAACAGTTTATGCCTTCCCTCCACTGCCTCTTCTAGCAAAGGTAATGCTGAAAGTCAGATCCGAGAGGCCACAAATGATTCTCGTTGCACCAGATTCACCACATCAACATTGGTATCCAATTTTAAGGACCATGGCCCAGGACCCACCATGGATTTTGCCACAACTACCTCACCTGCTCACCCAGCGAGACAATCTGATTCTACGCAGCCAGCTCAAGACTTTAAACCTGGCTGCATGGCAAATTACCTAAACAACCAGCCAGCACCTTTATCCAAAGCTGTTATGGATGTCATACTGGAGGCCAGGAGACCCAGCACCAGGAAAACCTATACAGACAAATGGAAAAGATTTTGCTCCTGGAACCAGGCTAAAGGCTTAAATCCCCTGGCGCCGAACATTCCTCAGATTCTACAATATTTAACTGAGATGTTACACAAAGGACTTTCCTTTTCATCTATTAAGATCCACTCCTCAGCAATTTCAGCTCATTACAGCAGGGATCCTCCTTTATTTTCACATCCACTCCTAAGACAGTACCTCAGTGGGGCTAAGAACTTAAGACCGCCAAGGAGAGCTCCAACACCTACTTGGGATATCAACTTTGTCCTGGAAAAGCTTACACTGCCGCCCTTTGAACCAGCTTTTTCAACTGATTTAAAATTTCTTTCATGGAAAACTGCCCTACTTCTAGCAATAACCTCAGCTAGAAGAGTCTCAGAGCTACAGGCACTAATGGCAGTGGAACCTTTCCTCATTTTTCATCAAGACAGAGTTTCTCTATGAACTAATCCTTCCTTTATGCCAAAGGTGGTATCCGGTGTGGCCCTAAACCAAAGCATTCACTTGCCCACCTTCGTCCCAAATCCACAGAACAAAGGAGAAGAACTCCTGCACTCTTTGGACATTCACAGGCAATTACGTTACTACTTGGATAAAACTAAGGCTTTCATGAAAACTGACCAGCTCTTTGTAGCCTATGCTACAGGATCACAAGGAAAAGCTATCTCAAAACAGTTTCTAAATGGATAGGACATTGCATACGTTTCTGCTACACACATCATGGGAAACCAGTACCTGGTAACATTAGGTCCCACTCCACCAGGGCTTACAGCTACATCAGCAGCCTTTCTCAGGGGAGTGCCAACCAAGGATATTCTGGAAGCTGCTACTTGGAGTTCAGTGCACACCTTCACCAAACACTATCACTTACCTCTTTACTGTAAGACTAGAGCTGGTTTTAACTCTGCAGTTTTGCAGGGCCTACTAGCCTCTTCTAACCCTGTTTGACTCCACCTCCCCTCCTTAGCTTTGGGATTCAACCCAAGTGTGATGACTGCAGCAGGGTAACACGATGAACATAGTACAGTTTTGTACCTGCCATAAATGTAGATGTTCGAGTGTTCACCCTGCTGCAGTCCAGGTTACCCTCCCTCCATCCCCTCTGAACTAGCTGA
This sequence comes from Protopterus annectens, assembly GCF_019279795.1. Taxonomy (NCBI): domain Eukaryota; kingdom Metazoa; phylum Chordata; order Ceratodontiformes; family Protopteridae; genus Protopterus; species Protopterus annectens. Next base: position 461,379,286 of record NC_056749.1, read on the forward strand.
ACTTATCTCTACCACTTTATCCTATATTACCTCTGTGGTGTATTTGCTTGTACCTAAGGGTTTTGTTTTATTTTTATATAACCATATGTATATATATATATATATATATATATATATATATATATATATATATATATATATATTCTGCCTACCTTTTGGGGGCATCTGACATCTGGGGCAAGAAAAACTGAAGAAAATGGCGTTGGATGCCTCTTGTATACCCCTGACGCACTGACGTCAGGGAAGAAGCGACAGCAACCGACGCCAGATCAAGACTTTGGAATTCGGGCTGACTGCGGGACCACCCGACGGCAAGATAACCCAAGTGTGATGACTGCAGCAGGGTGAACACTCGAACATCTACATTTATGGTAGGTACAAAACTGTACTTTTGCTTGCTTGTTTAGTTTGTAAAATAAATGAAACCACAATTTCACATAGAATGTGTGTGTCTGTTCGCTAATTTATGTATGAATGTCAATTAAAAATTGTACTGGCTAGTTCTTTTTAGAAAAAAAAAAGACTGCCTAGTCAGTATGAATATACATGCAAAAAATAATTTCTTGTGATTTCATGACATTTCAGTTATAACTGAAGGCATACCTCTCAACCTGCAAGTAAATTGAGAAAAGTCTTGAAACATTTAATTGGCTAAAGTAGTTACCAAAGTCCAAGATAAGAGTAGGGGACAGCACCTTTACTCAAAAGTGTTAACAAGAGCAATAGGGTACAAGCCGAAAACAGAATCCATAAGGCTCTGAGATGACCAGTTACTCCCCAGGAAAGTAACCTCTGCCATTTCTCCTCCAACTGTATCACCAAAGAACAGGTCCTCTCAGCACTCTGCACATCTAAAAACACTGCTTCAGTGGGCCCTGGTAATATCCATGGATACCACCCAAATAGCTTGAAATATGACCTGTCAGGCCCATTAGAATCTATGTTCAACCATAGCTTCTAGACTGGCTTCATCCTTAGGGAATGGAGGACTGCAACTGTTGTCCTTCTACACAAAGGTGGACCATCAACTGACCCAGAGAACTGCGGACCCATAAGTTTGTGTAGTGTTATATGCAATGTCATGGAAAGAATTACCATGGACCCGATAAACAAGGATGTAGGAAATCTTCAAAAATCTAGACCCATTCCAGGTTGGTTTTGTCCGGTAACGCCTACTAAACCTGGTGGATGACTTCAAGAAGGTCACTGAAGCCATGGATGAGAGCAAAATAGTGCATACTGCATACCTCAGCCTGGCACAGGCATTTGACAGGATACCTCACTCAGGCACTTTAGACAAATCCCTATGTCACCCAAATGGCTCACAAATAGGACACATTAAGTTAAGGAGTGGAATTCACCTCCACGAATAGGCTTGTTACTAATGGTGTCCCACAGGGCTCATACTGGCACCTCTTTAGTTTGGAACTTCTCTGAAGTCATGGCAAATGTAGAGGGTGTTTGGCTGAACAGATATTCTAATGACTGCAAGCTGGGTGCAATCACTGAATCCCCAAAGATGTAGATATCCTTGAGGAGAGTATGACAGACAAATGACTGTTGCCAAAGCCATGGCCTAAAACTCATTGCAAAAAATCCACAATTATACCCTTTGGGAAAAATGGTTACTACCCCTGCAAGTTACAACTTTGATAACTCTGTCCTAAGAGTAGACCCAGTGATGATGGACTTAGGAACTCGGATTGACAGTAGCCCAAACTTTGATCACCATGTGCCATGGTGGTGAGAAGATACTTCTACTTGGCTCAACTTATAAGTAAGGGCAAGGCATCCAGATCTAAGGAGATCATAGCCCCACTATACTCTGCTTTCATTAGACCAATAATCAAATACAATGCACCCTTCGGCATGTACCTAACCAGGCACTTGCCAACAGCTAGAGTAGCCACAGAGGTTCTCTGCCACCAATCTGAATGCCACCTTTGAACATTGGTCTGTTCGTTGAGCCGTTAGCTATGTTCCCAGTGATTTTCAAAGGTAAGTGCCCCATTGGGGAAATCTTGTTTCTTTTGTTACTCTTTTGTGATAGGGTTTGTGTCATCCAAAAAAGGCAAATGCCAGTGTGGAAGACAAATTTCACATAGCCATCTCCAGTGTTTGTTCTGCCTAGGGCCTACCCACAACCACAAATTCTGTCCCATTTGCCAGTCCTTTGTGCCCAAGACTCTTAAGAAGTAGACTTTCCTCCTTAACCATTTGCTTGGAAAAACCAATGCTTAAAGTTACTAGCTAAAAAATGATGGAGGGATCCTCCGGGCTAGAGGTAGTCCCTCGCTAAGTGGAAGGCCAAAAAGCGGAGGCCTGAAGCTTCTGCTGTACCTCTTACTCTGGACGTCTCTCCTGAGGCGGATGAGAGCCCAGAGATATGTACGGTTCCTGGTACTGTTCACAGGCCAAGCCAGATGTTGAAGCCTCCTTGATTCCGACCACAGCCACGTCGACAGAGGCTGAACAGGCATCCATCTCGGATGTATGGGTGGGAACCAAGGCTCATGATAACTGAAGGCCCCAAGGGGATACCTCAGATCCTGGTGCAGGAGGAAATTTGCTCCAAATGTAAGCCTACTTCCGGGCCTCCTGTGTTGCATAGGGCAGATCAGCATCAAAAGAAGAAGCAGAAAACTAAACAATTGTCCCCACATCGGATGTTTCAGTCCCTACTCCACCCTGCACAGCCTCTCCACATAAAAGGATTAGGGAAGAGGTTTCTTCAGATGAAGAGGCATTCTCAGAGAAGAAATCTCTGGCCTATTCCTCAAAGATTCCCTCCCCTCCCGACTACCCTACCCCAGAGGATGACTGCAGTGGAACTGACTCACCCATGAAAGAGCTCTGTTTTGGTGAGACCCTAGTCAAAATGAGAGTTCATTTCAAATGGGATAGCACTCAGATATTTGAAGTACAAAAGAGATGCAACCTTTTGCAGGTGGAATCACCCAGCCCTTCAGCTATTCCTCCTGTGTTACCTGCTTTTGAGATGCCTTTGCCTCTGCTTCCAAGGCCTTTGATTCCAAGCCTCTTATCCCTAAAAAGCTTGACCAGTTTTACAAGGACCAATTTTACAAGGTCCCTGAGGACTGTAAGTTCCTGTTAAAATGCCCTTCAGCAGACCAGTGCCTTCAGGCACACCATCCAGGTTACTGCCTTCAACCTCTGTTCTTCCTTCAGATAAGGATAGCAGGATCCTGCAAAGGCTGGGCAAGAAAGTGTACACTTCAGCCACCTTAGCATTTAGAGCCATTAATTACCAAACACGCATGACCAGATTTGCCCTACAGCTTCTGTCTCAACTCTCCCAGGTCATTGCTGATTTGCCTGACTCAAGAGAATAAAACTTTGCTGCATCCTTGCTTGGAGTCTCTTCACAGGTAGCCCACCACTCCATCAAATGGAGCTATGATGCTGCAGAGGCTTCTGCCAGGACAGCTGCATCTGGCTCTGACTTAAGGAGATTCTCCTGGTTAAGACTTCCAGCCATTACCAGAGGACATTAAAGCTAAGATTATGGATGCCAATTTGGACAACTCTGCGTTTTGGCCCAGTAGCTGCTAATTTATTTCAATCCCTGCAGGAAAAGGGAAGAAAATTGCAGGAATTGAAACGCATCTTTCTCTCCCCAGTGCTTAAATTTCAGAGAAATTACTCAGCGAAAACTGCTTTTGTACTTAGGAGCTCCCACCCTTCTCCATCTAAAGCAAAAAAGGATCGTAGGAGACCTGAGCATCCCAGGGCTGCTCCCGCAACTCTGGCTCAGAAGCAGCCCTTTCCAGACGAGCTTGGTTCCCTCTGACTGCCCAAACTGTCTCACATAAATTCTGCTTTCCCAGTGCCTCTCTGTCTCTGCCAGTCTGGCAAAGCATAACTCAAGACTCTTGTGTTCTCTCTATTATTCAAAAAGGATTCCCTGACTTCCTTCAAGGGCACTCCTCAACCACCAAAGAAACAACTACCCTCCTTTCCAGAGGTACTACTAGACCGGTGGAGACAAGGGCTCATTCAGGAAATTTTTCAAGACCAAAAAAGGAAAAGGTTTCTAATACAAAATGTCCCTAGTGCCCAGAAAGGATGGTCCTTGGAGACCTATTTTGGCTCTGTCTCATCTCAACACCTTACTGAAGGTACCCACCTTCCGTATGTTTTGTCAAACCTTCTTCCATCACAAGCCCATTTGACTTCCCTAGATGTCAAAATGCATGCCTATACTTTCCCATCCACCCCAATTGCAGGAAGTTTTTATGTTTCTCTGTGTTCCTGACTTTTTCAGTTCTCTGCCTTGCCCTTTGGACTTTCTACTGCACCAAGGGTCTTTACAAAATGTCTAGCCGCTGTGATTGCCTACTGCAGGCTTCAGGGCATCCATGTTTTCCCTTACCTGGACATTCTTCTCTTTATGGCAACCTCCCCAGAGGTCCTTGTGCAAAACATCGCCTTTGCCATTTCTCTTCTACAGTGTCTGGGATTCACCATAAACCACAAAAAAATTCATTCTCTTCCCCTGTCCCTATTGCATCATCTTGGGGTGCAGGATATAGAAAGACCTCATGAGGGTCCCTCTTCCTCCCCCAAAGGCACAGGACCTCACATCCTACTTCAGAAACCTTCTGCCTCTTCACCTCATTTCAGCCAGAGAGTTCCTCAAGGTTTTGGCATTAATGACATCCACTAATTCCAATGCTACCTTTATTAAAATTCACATGAGAAAACTCCAGTGCTTCCTAAAGTCGGTTTGTATGCAGCATTCACATTCCCTGCACTTTGCAGTTCCTGTTGTCCCCTGTCTGAAGAGGGAACTACAGTGGTGGATCCAGCAAGTGTCCCTCAACCCATGACGCCCCTTGTATCCTCTGCCACCAGTCCAAGAGCTGTTCACAGATGCTTCGGATGCGGGCTGGGGAGCAGCTTTCAGAAACTTGAAAGCTCAAGGGGTATGGTCCCCCTCTCAACAAAGGGAACACATCAATGTTAGGGAAATGAGGGTGCTGCTACTAGCCATTCTTACCTTTCATCATCTTACTCCTGGGACCTTTAAAGCTGTTCACAGACAATGTAACTGTCCTCTGGCATGTGAACAAGCAGGGGGGAACCAAATCCTGCCTACTGTGCAGGCTGGCGCTCCAGGTTTGGGAGCTGGCAGTCCAGTAGCTTTTGACTCTTCAGGCAGTGTACATTCCATCCAGCCACAATTGTGTGGGAGATACCTTCAGCAGTTCCCTAACACGGTCCCATGAATGGATGCTTCAAAGGGATGTGTTTCTGGAGATTGTCCACTGATGGAGTATACCTCAAGTAGATCTCTTTGCCTCCCCTGTGAGCAGACAACATCCACAATTTTGTGCCAGAGTTCCACACCCTCTGGTCTGGAAGGTGGGCGCCTTTTTGTTCTCTTGGAAGGAGATGTTTCTCTATCCATTTTTCCCCCTTCTGATCATTTCAAAAGTCTTGTTCAGAATTCAGCAGGACAAACCAAAAATCTTGCCGGTGACTCCATTTTTACCAAGGCAGCATTGGTTCCCTCCCCTCCTGCATGTAGCCAAGGGCAGTCACCACAAGTTACCTCACAGGTTGGATCTTTTCACACAAGACAAAGGAACTGTCATCCGCCCCACTTGTTTACCTTCCAGTTGACTCTGTAGGTGATAGGGTTTTGATTACTTTCAGACACCTGTTCTCTGAGGACATGCTAAGGGTCTGCAAGAGGCCAGGAAACCCAGTAGCAGAAAATCCTGCCTGTCCAAGTGGAAGAGATTTTCACTTTGGTGTCTCTGACGAAACCAGGATCCAATATCAGTGGAAGTCCCTTGGTTCTGTCCTATTTGTGTGAATTGCTCAGTGCTGGTTTGGCCATCTCTTAAGTAAAGGCCCATATGTCAGCTATTTCTGCCTGTCTGCCTCTACCCCCCCCCCCCCCAAGCTAGCAAATTTGAGGCTAAATAATACCTTAAAGGCATCCTTCACATTAAACCTCACAGGAAACCTATCTATCCCTCCTCCCTGGGATCTTAATTTTGCACTGAAAAAGCTGACACACCCCTCCCCCCTTAGAGACAGCATCCTGACTACAGCCGGATATGTGTCTGAGCTCCAGGCCCTAATGGCCGCTCTCCCTTTTTGGTTTTCCATAAAGACAGGAGGTCCTTGCATACCAACCCTTCTTTTATGGCCAAAGTAGTCAATGAATTGTCACTCAGCCAATCCATTCATTTGCCTAGCTTCATTCCTTCTTCAAGTAAGAAGGTGTTGCACAACCTGGATGTGCATAGTCAACTTAGATTTTGCTTAGACAAGACCAAATCTATTAGGATATCTGACCAACTTTGTCTCCCATCATCCCAGGGCTCTGAGATTGTGGGTTTCCAAGCAGACTGTTTCTACTTGGATCTCTAAGGCTATTTTGTTTTGTTATGTGAAGCATGGTAGGACCCTTGCTTCTTCTGTAAAGGCCCATATCACTAGGGTTGTAGCTTCATCAGGTGCCTTCTTCAAGGGATTAGATACAAGCTCTATTCCTGAAGCAGATACATGGACTTCTGTGCATACCTTCAGTAAACATTACAAATTGGATGGTATTTCTAAGTCTAGGGTGTAAATAACATGTCCTTTGTGGACCACCCCAAAGTCCCGTCTGTTAAGAGTATCCTACAGACTACTGAGATGTGATCTGTGCCTACCCTAAAAGGCATTCTCCCATCCAGTCCAGTCCTGATGGATCTGCTATATGTTTAGAAAACAGCACTGGAATTACCTGATCTAAGGATCTTAACCTCATCTGTCATGCAAGCAAAACATGTTGGAGGAACAGATGTCTCTTGAGATTACCCCTTCTCTGGAACAGACTCCTCATTCATTTGAAATCCTGTTCAAACTGCAGTTTGAACCAGTAGATGGGAAATTGTAAATTCACATCTGACTTGTCACCTGTGGCCTTTATGGACAGGAGCAGCTTGTAAATGCTCAAAGGCACGGGCATATACCAAAGTCATTCTAGTCCTATGACACTAATAAGTGTAAAAATTTGGGCATGAATGTCTAGGCTTAAAAAGGCTCTTTGGCCATTAGCTTAGTAATTTCTTATGATACTGCGAGTATTTTTTCCCAAGTGGGTTGCAAGTGCATGACATTGCTTTCCTCAGAAAGCTGTGAAACAAAAACATGTTGGAATCCAGAAAACTATATAATCAAAATCCGTCTAGTTAAAGGTACGAAACTGATGACCAATGAGCTTCCTTTCAATTAAGATATACATTAATGTGCAGATTAGCTGGGCTAAGACATCCTTGTGATCAAATTCTAGTTAGCTGTATGATATGTGCATACATAGTAAATGTATGCAGTGTCACTTTCAGGCCATGGACATTTTCCTTAAGTGGTTTTGCCAGTCTAAATTTCTATCTTGTATACAGCTTTTGTATTATTCTTTTAACTAGATTGCCCCTCAAAGCTCAACAGTAGTGTCTGTTTTAGCAGTCTTGGAGCACATGCACCTACAGGATAAGCTCATGGTCACACAATTGAAAATGACAGTAGCTGGGAGAAGATTAAGCTGCTTGAATGCAACTGAAGTAAGGCAAAGTTAAATTGCTGTCTGTGGCAAGATTCCTAGACTTTGTGCATACTGCATAGGGGCAGTATATGGAGTAGCTGTTAAAATCATATAATACCCATCTATAAATATAGCAACATTATAATTTAAATTTATAAGTATACTAATGAATGTGGTTGATTCCCAGTCAACTAAGGACGCTTATAAGCTAAAATGGCAAACGGATATTCTGTAAGTAGGAAAGGAAGCTTGGAGATGATAGTCATCACTGTAGTGTTATTGGAATCGCTGGTGCACTGAAGTCCAAATTGGATAACATAGATGTCTACAAAGACAGGCAGCTATAGCTTTGAAACCCCAGCAAGTAAAGACACTACTGTACTAGGCTTTGAGAGCAACTGCCATGATAGCATATCCTCATGAAGAAGTAGATGAGCAAAATAAACAGTACCTCCATAGGACCACATAACATTCCAGGAAGTTTTACTAGTGCTGTACAATATTCTATTCTACTACAGGGTTTGTTCACAAGCTGTGGCAGTCGCCTCTGCTGCTTCCTTTGGCAAGTATAGAACCGTTAGTGTCACTAGTAAAATGTGCAAGGTAGAAGAGGAGCATTGTACTTCTTTAGGTAGACATGGGTGGCCTTTTGCATCCAGATAATTATTGTCATTATGTGATATGTCATTGGACAAGATAGTATCATGGCATATCAATAAATACACATCAATGACAATAAAAATGTCAATGAACTCGGACAATGAAATAAGCAATGAGATTTGGTCCTTAATATGGGGCAGCCTACCAGCTGTAATGTCCTCTATGGTCAAATCAGACCACAAATCATAACATCTTAGGGCAAGAAATCTGGACAAAGCATAACATAATGTGGGACAAGGGCACATAAACTGGGACATATTTTTAAAATTTGCAGTGGTAAATTTGAAAAGTTGATATAGTAACAGATTTTTGCAGTAGCATGTATTTTTCTGAAGGATATTACGTCAGTATCCAAAAATATACCAAATTACTGTAGGAACATTTATATAGATACATGGAATCAGGAATACCTGACAGGACTAAATCATCCTCCGCAATGAAGAGTAAACCTATCTGGTGGACATCTGCAATAAATAAACTCTATAACAAAAGAAAAAAAGTTGCTGTCCAGGACCAAGGAGAAATAGGTGCCCAATTGGAAGCAGTCTCTCCTTAGCCTAAACAAGCAAATAAGAGCACTAGTGAACTCCTCCAAAGCAAACTTCGAGTCCAAATTGGCCACACATCCACTAGAGGCAGTCATAAGACCTTCTTCACATATGTCCGTAATGTCAAAGGTTAGCATCCAGATCTGTTCAGAACTGGTGGTCAAGGACATCGCATATACAAATGCCGTAGATATAGCAAACTTGCTGGCTGACAGATTCAGTGAAAATTTCACCCCTTTGCCCCCCCCCCCCCCATGTCAGTAAAGCAGGACATTCCCGGTACCTGCTCCCTTCCCCTTATATTTAGGGATCAAGTCATCAGTGCTCTCTCAAAGGCAAAAAGTACAGCCCCCATGGAACCCAATAACATCCCAGGCTGCATCCTACATGAACTCTGGCAGGAACTTGCAGCACCGTTAGGCCCCCTAGTTAGTGAAAGCCTGAGTACCAATGTCCCAGCTGAGTGGAGGACATATACACTGTAGTCCCTTTACGCAAAGGTGGAGTGCCCGCCGATCCAAGAAATTATAGACCTTTCAGCCTAACTAGCCTTATCTGTAAGACCATGTAACGGATTATCATGGACCTCGTTAACAAGGACATTGGCAACCTCCAAACACTCAATCCCACATAGTTTGGCTTCATCAAGGGGAGGTAATTTGTTAAATTTGGTTGACTTTTTTTTAGACAGTCACCAAAGCCGTGGACGAGGGGAAAGCAGTGCACACTGCCTACCTTGACCTGGCCAAAGCCTTTGACACACTTCCACATTTGGGCATAATAGATAAACTCTCTCAACTAGGGATCAGTCCATATGTTACCAGATGGTTAGCTAACTGGCTCAATGATAGCACCCACCTAGTCAAAGTAGAGGAAGCCACCTCAAGCAGTAGACCTGTATCGAGTGGTGTACCCCAGGCTTCAGTCTTGGGGCCTCTGTTATTTGGGATAGTTTTCTGAGGTGCAGGCTAAAACCAGTGGGCTGTGGCTGACCAAGTTTGCAGATGACTGCAGGCTGGATGCGGTCATCAATTCCCCTAGTGACGTGGACATCTTCCAAGAGGGTCTCACCCAAACAAATGACTAGTGCCAGAAACATGGCCTCAAGTTGAATACAAAAAAAATGCATCATTATCCCCCCTTGGGCGGAGTGACGTCCCCAAAAATGTTCACATTAATATCCTAAGCACTCAGTCAGCCGTGAGGGATTTGGGCAACCAGATTGATGGCAACCTGACTTTTGACCACCATGTTGTTCCCATTGTACAGAAAGCTTTCTATATGGCCCACCTCATAAGTAAGGGTATCTCATCCAGGGACAAGGAGGTCATAACATCCTTGTATTCTTCCCTTATAAGGCCCATTATTGAGTATAATTCCCCATTCGGCATGTACCATGCAAAGCACATGTAGTAGCTGGTGAGACCACAGAGGATGTTCATTGTGTTTCACTGTTGCAGTCATTACACTTGGGTTATCCTGCTGGCAGGCGACCCGCAGTCGGCCCGAGTTCCAAAGTCTTGGTCCGGCGTCGGTTGCTGTCTCCTCTTCCCTGACGTCAGTGCGCCCGGGTATAAAAGTTGCAACCGACACCAGTTTCCCCAGTCTTTCTTGCCGCGTGGTGCCCGAAGCAAAAGCAGTTCGCAAGTGCCGGTCGGCCGACTCCTGAGATTTTCAAAATTGAGTTTCAGATCCGAAGTCTTCAATAAAGCTAAGTACCCCATTGAGGAAACTTTTTCTTGCTCCAGACCGATGTCAGTAAAAGTTAATAATTGTATTTCTTGTGGGAAGCAAATACCTCATAAGGACTTTCACTCTTACTGTATTCCTTGCCTAGGCCCTGACCACGACGTCACTAGTTGTCGGTTTTGTGCTAGATTCAATAAACGCACAATTAAACGTCTGTTTGATTTTGCTTTACATTATTTTGGCCGAAGGTTTAATTACATAATGCTGTCGGAAAACCGACTACCGGAATCTATAAAAAACGCAAAGACAAAGAAAAGGACAGGCATCCGAGGTCCAAAACCAACTAAGAAGCCTCTTCTAGGCCATTTGCTGGTTTCAGTGAGGTGCTTTCGCAGCCCCTGACACCCGTTACCTCAGAGCCACAGGCCGCAACCGACAGCCACGTGGTGACACAGAGGCCTGTGGAAACTCAAGGTATTGGGCCTACGGAAACTATTCCCTCAGATGGGTCTGGAACCGCTGAGCAGGCATCGACTTCTGAGGATGTTTTCAGACCTTCACAGCTTACAATTAAGCCCTCTTCAGCAGCAAAGGCAAAATCAAAAACACCATTAAAGACAAGGAAACAAGTACAGTATTCTCAAGGAAACAAGTACAGTATTCTCCAGAGCAGTCATCCATGCCAAAGAAACAGATGCTTAAAGTGGCCGAAGACCTAATTACTTTAATCAGGGGTTCCCATCCCCCTCCTGACAAAAGGCCTAGGCAAGACACTGATTATGATTCCTCTAACCAGGTTTTATTTCCTCTGACCCCTCTTCTGATCAGGGATATTATCTCCCTCCCTATGAGGACTCTGATGCAGAAGTGTCCATACCTTCTGCCTCTCCTCCTGAGGATTATTCTTTTGGGGAAACCCTGCACACCATTGGGAGAGCCAGGATTATTCATAATCCAAGAAAAGGCTCAGAGACTTCCTGTTATTGCCCCAGCACAGGCCCCTGGCTATCCCCCCTGTGATTGATATTGTTGTTGATGTTTTTTCTGAATCCAGTCTGTTTCCTGATTCTTTACCCCCTGCACCAGTCAAACCAGACAGGTACTACAGAGTCCCTGACTCTCATACATTTCTTTACAAAAACCCTGCTGCAGACCCAGAAACAATTTCTCAGGGTCCAAAAGGGGTTAAGGCTTCTACTGCTAAAAATCCTGTCCCCTCTGATAGGGATTCCAGAGCTCTGGACAGATTGGGGAAAAATGTTTACACTTCTGCAGCTTTAGCTGTAAGAGCCTTAAACTGTCAGTTTTGCATGCTTAAATACCAACAGTACCTCATGTCATTGTTAAAACAGAAAATGGTTTCAAATACAGAAGGTCCTGACAGTAAGGAAATGCAGGATTTATTGCATGCAGTTGAACAAGTGGGAAAGCATACTCTGCAATGTGGTTTTGATTCATTAGAGGCTTCTTGTAGAGCTGCAGTGACAGGCTCTGTTATTCATAGGCATGCTTGGTTGAAAGAACAAAGTTTACCTGACCATATTAAAGTAAAATTATTGGATGCTCCATTACAGCATGATACTTTGTTTGGTGTTAAGGCAGAAGTGGTGTTAAAGAAAATGGAGGATAAAGCAAAGTCAATGCAGACAGTGAAAGATTTCTTACAGATTCAACCACCTAGATTTAGCAGAAACTGGCCTTCAAAAAAATTGGTCCTTTCCAGTGTCAGACAGGCCACAAAGAGGCAGATACAGATGCCCAAGAGGCAGATCTCAGCCCCAAGGCTCCTACCGACCTAAACAATGGGGTGCTTCAGCCCCCAAAGGAGGGGAAGACAAATCACAACCTTATAGGAAACAGTCCCAATGACTTCCCTCTGCAAATGCCAAGTACTTACCTTTTGACAGCTCCCCTAGGGGGAAAGCTAGCACTTTTCTCAAAAAATTGGCACATGATCACCCAGGACCAATGGGTGCTAAATATTGTTTCTCAGGGTTACAGGTTCCACTTCCACACGCTTCCAAAACCAAAAGGTATGCCAGACCTGCCACAAAACCAATGGGCAGAGGCACAAAAACAGATTGCTGCTCTTATGGACATGGGAGCTATTCAAAAAGTTCCACAGCAAGAACAGGGACAAGGATATTATTCAAGACTTTTCTTAGTACCCAGAAAGGACAAAGCCTGGAGACCAATACTGGACCTGTCAACCCTAAACACTTTCCTGGATGTTCCAAAATTCAAAATGTTAACACTACATCAACTTCTGCCCATGCTGGGCAAGAAGGCTTGGCTAGTTACTTTGGACCGCAAGGAGGCATCCCTGCATGTTCCAATCAGGCAATCTTGCAGAAGATAACTCAGATTCATAGCAGGCTCAGTGCATTACCAATTCTCTGCACTGCCCTTTGGCTTATCTACTGCACCCAGGGTCTTCACAAAATGCCTGGCACCAGTAATTGCATTTTGCAGACAAAAAGGAATTCAAATATATCCCTACTTGGATGACTGCCTTATTCAAGCAGAGAGCAATGACATTCTTCTACAGCATCTGGTGTTTGTAAAAAGATGGCTAATTTGCCCAGGGTACACAGTAAATGAAAAGAAATCAAAACTAGTGCCCTCGCAAGAGATAATATTCCTGGGTGCAAGCTTAAATACAACTGCCCAGATGGCTTATCTCATGCCAGACAGACAAAGGCAACTGACTCATTACTTTCAAATGATGGCAACAAAAACCCAGCTCCCTGCAAGAAAAATTCTGCAGGCCCTGGGCTTCATGGCATCCCTGCATTCTACTAATTCCATATGCAAAACTGCATATGAGGAAACTACAGTGGTGTCTAAAAATTGTTTGGACTCAGCATTGCCACAGCCTGGAGACAATCATTACTTTAGTTCCCTGCCTAGAACAGGAGTTTCGATGGTGGCCCAGGCTTGTCACCACAACAAGGGACAGCGTTTCACTTTACCCACAGCCAGGCAGACAATAACAACGGATGCTTTGGATTATGCCTGGGGGCACATATGGAAGGAAAATACATTCAGGGCACGTGGCCCAAGGAACAAATGCATCTTCACATCAATCAAAGAGAGATGCTAGCTGTACAGAATGCCCTGACATTTTTCAAGGACCTACTACATCCAGGACAACTATTAATAAAGACGGACAATATCACAGTTATGTGGTACATAAACAAGCAAGGGGGCACACATTCCTACCCCCTATGCAGACAAGCCATGACTTTGTGGAACACAGCACTGACTTATCAAGTACATCTGCAGGCACAATTCCTGCCAGGAACAAAAAATACACTAGCAGATGAACTAAGCAAAAATCTCATGGATCCTCACAAATGGAAACTAAATCCACAGGTGTTCAGCATGGTAACGAGGAAATGGAGATGCTAAGACATAGATCTTTTTGCCTCCCCTCACAATTACCAAATACAGAAATTCTGCACAAGAACTTATCACTCTGAAGCATGGTAAGTGGATGCTCTATCATTCAGCTGGAAAGGCCTGACAGTCTATGCCTTCCCTCCGATGCCTCTCCTTTCCAAGGTACTCCTAAGTCAGACAAGAAAGGCCAAAAATGATCCTGATTGCCCCAGACTGGCCACGCCAACACTGGTACCCACTCCTAAGGAGCTTGTCTCAAGGCCCAGCTTGGCCTCTACCTCAAATTCCTCATCTTCTGACGCAACAAAACAGTCAGATTCTGCACAGTCAACTTAGAACCTTAAATCTGGCAGCATGGAATATAATGTAGCCACTCAGACTGCACCTCTCTCTAAAGCTGTTATGGATGTTAGTTTAGAAGCCAGAAGGTCCAGCACTAGGAAATCTTATGCAGAAAAATGGAAGAGATTCTGTGCTTGGAACCAGGCACAAGGGCTCGAACCACTGGTCCCCAATATACCTCAGATTTTACAATACCCAACTGAGATGCTGGACAAAGGCTTATCTTTCTCATCAATTAAAATCCATGCCTCTGCCATTTCAGCTCATTACAATACGGAACCTCCTATTTTTTCACATCCTCTACTACGACAGTACCTCAGAGGGGCAAAAAATTTAAGACCCCCCCCCCCCCCCCAGGAGAGCACCAGTACCAACTTGGGATCTCAATTTTGTTTTAGAAAAACCTCACACTGCCTCCTTTTGAGCCAGCCAGCACAGCTGATCTAAAATTCTTATGGAAAACTTCTCTGCTCCTAGCAATAACTTCAGCAAGAAGAGTCTCAGAGTTACAGGCATTAATGGCTGTGGAACCTTTCATCATTTTTTATCAGGACAGGGTCTCACTTAGGACAAACCCCGCATTCATGCCAAAAGTGGCCTCCAATGTGGCCTTGAACCAAACCATTCATTTGCCTACTTTCTACCCAAATCCACAAAATAAAGGGGAGAAACTTCTGCACTCTTTGGATATACACAGACCGCTACGATTTTACCTGGACAAAACAAAAACTTTCAGAAAAACTGAGCAACTGTTTGTAGCTTATGATGCAGGATCACAAGGAAAGCCTATTACAAAGCAGACAATTTCAAAATGGATAGGCCACTGCATTCGCTTCTGTTATGCACCGCATGGCAAATCAGTGCCTAAGGGCATTAGGCCTCATTCTACCAGAGCAGCAGCCACTTCAGCAGCTTTTCTCAGAGGAGTACCAACCAAAGACATTTTAGAAGCTGCAACCTGGAGCTCAGTGCACACTTTCACCAAGCACTACCACTTACCTCTCTACTCTAAATCCAGAGCAGGCTTTGCCACTGCAGTTCTGCAGGGCCTGGTAGCCTCTCCAAATCCAATTTAGACCCAGCCACCCAACCTCAGCTTTGGGATTCTACCCAAGTGTAAGGACTTCAACAGTGAAACACGATGAACATAGTACAGTTGTGTACCGACGATAAATGTAGATGTTCAAGTGTATTCACTGTTGCAGTCCAGGTTACCCACCATCCCCCTTTTTATTGCTGGGACTTTTCTGTACTTTTCAACTCTATACAACCTATGTGGTATATTTGCTTGTAGACAAAGAAAATGTTTATAGTAATATATGCATGTTTTTTGGCATATTTTTATCTTTCCAGCCTTCCTGTCTGAAGGCACCTGACATCTGGGGCAAGAAAAACTGAAGAAAATGGCGTTGGTTGCAACTTTTATATCCCTGGCACACTGACGTCAGGGAAGAGGCGACAGCAACCGACGCCGGACCAAGACTTTGGAACTCGGGCCGACTGCGGGTCACCTGCCGGCAGGATAACCCAAGTGTAATGACTGCAACAGTGAATACACTCGAACATCTACATTTATGGCAGGTACACAACTGTACTTTCCTCACCAGGAGTATCCAGGGCCTCAAAAATCTCCCATAGACAGGCTAAAAGCCCTATCCCTCTATTCTTTTTTCATACAGACTCCTAAGAGGTGACCTCTGTCTGGCATACAAGGCAGTCTCGGACCGCACCTTGATGGGACTGCTGCATATCCGCAAGTCAAACTTCACTCTAGTAACCCACACACGCAGCTTCAACCTGGTCTGTGACATCAGTACGACTTGGTGCAACAGATTTGTGTCCCAGAGTCTCCCCTATTTGTGGAATAGACTCCCTCTCCACGTCAGAGTACTACTTTACCCCTTTTTAAGTGAAACCTGGATAACTGGATGGGAAATGGAAAATACATCCCTGGGATTCCACCTGTGTTCCTGCTGGACAGAGGCACCGGGTGCTGATTTATCTATATATGGGCTAAACTCTTGGCTAGGCTTACAAGGGCTTCAGGGCCAATAACCTAGTAGCTTCTTATGATCCTATGAACTATGTCATTAATTAGTGACTTCAGTCCTCATTGATTTCTCAGAAAACCACAAATTTTATGAGGAACAAGTAAAAAATGAGTCAAAGATCTGGATATTTTCAAAAGTCTGGTCTGTTGAGAGATGCCTCAAATCATTCACATTCTCCATAAGACTGAAATCTGAATCAACTTTGAATACATCAGTACCATGAAATTATGCAAAGGCTTGTCTGCTAAAACTGGGTGATGACCTGGCTAATTTCAAAAGCCCCTGCCAACTTGAGCACCCCAGCGTACCTCTCAAGTGTCTAGGCATTAGTAGCATGTCCAGATTTTTGCCTCCTAGCTTTGGTCTGTTCCACATTAGTAGCATGCCCAGATTTTTGCCTCCTAGCTTTGGTCTGTTCCACATAAAATGTGTGGTTTTCTGGCAGATCAGTGTGGATTGAATTCACTAAGTGAGATACATTTGAGTTTCAAACTTCATATTATTCAGAGTAACATTTAAAATGTATACCTATTTTGGGGCCTTTGCACCCCCCCCCCCCGCAATTTTTTTTAGCTTTGTCCAGATTTCTTATTCTAAGAGGTTGAGAGGTATGAACCACTGCTTATGTGAAATTCTTAACTGACAAATTCTGTGCATATGTAAATAGATGCATCTGTCTCCCTCAGAAATTATTAGAATGCCAAATTCAAAAATAAACCCCTGTAGCAGACCCCAATGTAAACAGGTGCTATGATAAAAAAAAGACATTACTGCATGCAAAAAAAAATAAACTTTCAAGATACAAAAAAGCTTTTCTTAAACTGAACAAGGAATTCCAGACCCCAATGAAATAAAAAAAAAACTAAATGAGGTAATAGTCGCCCAGGTGAAGGGATAACAACAAGGCATTCATTAACTGTGTTAGAAACCTCAGAAACAATGCCCAGCACTACATAGACTTAATAGTAAATGATATTACATACTCAGACCTAGAGGGCATTATAGTATAGGTTCGTAGGCGTGTACTAGACTAGTTGTTCTTGTAGGCCATTTCAGGCCTAGTCAGTTTCTCTTTCAAAATGTGAGAATCAAACCATGTACCTTGTGTCTGTGAGGTGAACACCTTTACCAGTATACCAACCCCACAGTTAAAAATATTTCTCCAGAGTACAATTTTATTGTTAATAGGTGTGGTAGAGGTTATGCTTGCCTGATTCTGTAGTCCCTCCATCAAACACAGGTTCACCCCTTTGAGAGCTGAGCCACCTACCTATTTAGTTAAACAATCTACAGGACAGACGAAGAAATGCACAAGCTACAGGAGAAGTGTAACTGCTGATAAACTCTGCTCAAACTTCAAGGCCATCAGAATTCCAAAATTCTCAGATCACAACCCCCAATTTCCCCAAAACAAATCCTCAAGGTGCTGTCTAAGGCAAGAATGCTAATTGTGTGAGGCTGAGCACCATACTATGCAGCCTGTTGGTAAGCCTGACTTTTGTCATACCCCCTACAGTGGCTGTTCAGTCAGCCTTAATATACATTTCATACTGGATAAATGGAGGAATAATAACAGTCATTCCCTTGCACAAAGGTGGGTCTTTAAAGGACTCTAGTAATGATAGACCCATAAGTCTGATCACCCTCATCTGTGGGGCTATAGAAAAGATCATTGTGAATTTAATAAATTAAAATATAGGTAACCTACAGACTCTAGAGCAAAGTCAGTTCAGATTCATCAAGGGCAGATCTTGCTTACTAAACCTGGTTGACTTCAAGAAAGACTTGTCACTAGCAGTGCACCCCAGAGTTCAGTCTCTGGACCACATCTGTGTAGCATTTACTTTTTGAAGGTCAAAGCTAGTGTTCAGGGTTTGTAGTTGAACATGTCTGCAAATTTGGCACCATCATAAATACCCCAGGGCCACCGTGATTATCCAAGAGGGCCTTACTAAAGCATATAGTTGATGTCAAAATCGGGGACTAAAACTAATTGCTTAGAAATGTATAATCCTATCCTTTGACCAGCTTGACTTCCCTTGTAACTATTATATTGACTACACAACGCTGAAAACTGATCCCAGAGTCAGGCATCTGGGAACCTATGTTGACAATAAACTGTGCTTTGGTCACCATGTGTCCTCTGTTGTGAAGAAGCCCTTTTTCATCACACAACTTAACTACTTAGCAATAAACATGCCACCAGGTTGGTTAATCAGGGTGAGACCAAGAGATCATGGAGCTCATCCACATGCAAGGCACCATAGGTAACAGCCCTCGCCATATCGTGGCTAGCTACAAGTTACCATCTATGCCCCTAGAGTCTCACAACTCATACGTAGTGGTGCTCACCATCCATCCAAATACCTATTCAAGAGAGGCATTAACTATCCCTCTTTAGACTTGAAAACGTACACCACCTCAAACTCACGGGCACAAAGTTTCCTGGACTTTAACACAAACACCCTGGAACAGATAGTACATGTTTCAACCAGAAGGTCACACATTCTGGATCTGGTACTCGCCAACATAAATGAGCATTGCAACACCCCTCTCCCCCAGTGTCATCTTCACTAGGACTAGTGAGGTTTTGTCACCAAGCTGTCTCATTTGAAGTAAAAATCAGCCAAGAAAATCCAGCTAAACCAGAAACAGTTTGTAACTATTCAGAGGCCAAATACATCTCATTAAGTGACGGGTTGTCAAAATTCAAGGCTCCAGTAACCCCAAGACACAGCTACCCATGCAGAATTATTTGAGTCCCAACACACAAACTTGTAGAGGTTTCCATATCTACCAGAAATAAACCCAAAAGAAAGACTAGAATCTAACTAGTAGAATCCTCACCTAAACAGAGTATATAGTAAAATAAAATAAAAAAAAAACACATGGTCAAAATCAGGAAGAGAACTCCCTTAAAGACATTTGGTCTCTTGTACAATTAAACAAGAAACTAAGAAGTCTAGTTAAGTATGAGGTCAGACTAGCCTTATAGGCTAAGAACAGTCACAAGGCCGCCTTGGTCCCACACCCATTTCTGGCCAAAAAAATTAATGGTTTAAAATCTGTAAATTTAAAATAGATTAAACACACACTCTGTATTCTGTTTCATACAAGCTCCCCCATTTCTAATAGAAGAAATTAGTGGTTTACAGTCAATAAGTTAAAATAATAGGTTAAACACGCACACTATATTCTTTCTTTCAGGCTCCTTCATTTTGTTCTAGATCTTTTCTTCTGAGCCATGAAAGACCCCCACCGTACATGATATTTTACAGGTGCACAAAAACAAACACCACCATAAATATCTGTAAAAAAAAAAAAAAAAAAAAAAAGACCTTAACGTTCACTTTTATTTAGAAAGAACATGCTGGGAAAATGTAGTTCAGACCAAGAAATCTTCGACTTATGGGAATACATGTGCATGTGTCAAGCAGTGCAACTCATTGGCACCATTCAGAACTATTCTGGATAATTGGAAGGGCAGATGTTCATGTTTCACTGTTGCAGTCATCACATTTGGGTTATCCTACCAGGGGAAGCCTTCAGTCTGCCCGAATACCAGAGGCTTAGTATTTCTGCGTTGGTTGCTGTCGCTCCAGGACTGATGTAAGGGTGTCAGTGGTATAAAATCAGGCAGCCGACACCATTACATCAGTCTTTCTTGCCGAGGAGCCCGAAACAGAAGCAGGTTGCATGAGTGCCGGTCAGCCGCTACCTGAGTTTTCGTTTCCGAATAGAAGTTGAAGTCTTCTAAAGCTAAGTACCCCATTGGGAATCCTTTTTTCTTTCTCTAACAGATGTCAGAAAAAGTTAACAATTGGCTCGCCTGTGGAAAGCAAATACCACACTGAGACTTCCATTCTTACTGCTTCATTTGTTTAGGTCCAGACCATGACGTCCCTCGCTGTCGCTTTTGTGTTTTGTTCAACGCCAGAACTATACGTCATCGGTCCCTTATTGTAGCTAAATATTTTCGCTCTCAGTCCTTGTATTTCGGTATGGCTTCGGTAAGCCATCTGACTACCAGTCTCCTGAAAAAAGTAAAGATAAAGGCAGAGACAGACTGCACAGGTCCAAAACTGCCGACTACGCTTCTAATAAGATAGTCATCAGTTCTCTGGTCCTCAGGCACTTTCTCAGCCCCTGATGCACGCTTCTATGGATTTGCAGTCCGCTACAGAGACCCATTCGGAGTCTGGTATGCCTCAAGACTCTTCTTCAACTAAGGATCCTGCGGATGTCTCTACCTTGGATGGGTCCGGAGCCGCTGAGTAGGCACTGGCTTCCGAGAAAGTTTTTCGCACTACCGATACTCGACACAAACCAATGACTTCTTTCATGTCTTCAGTTCTTTGTAAAACTAACGAGTTGCTAAGACCCAGGGTACGAACTACTCCTAAAAAAAGCAACGACCCAAGCTCAGGCACCTGCCTCCATGCCTCAATCTCAAATGCTTAAAGTAGCGGAAGACCTTATTATGCTTATTAGTGGAAGCCAAGCTATCCCTTCAAAAAAAAAGAAACTTGTTCCCAGTAGTTTTATCTGAACAGGAGTCCGATGACTCCGAGGTTTTGAATATGAAGCTATGCAACCCCTCTCTGCTTATGAGGATTCAGATGCAGAGGAATCCATTCCTTCTGTCTCTCCTCCCAAGGATTTTTCATTTGGTGAAATGCTACATACTTTAAGGGAGCATTTCCAATGGGAATGTCAGGACTATCCACGGTCAAAAGAGAGACTTGGAATTCTTAGATGTGAAATTGTTCAATCTCACTGTTTGTTCTTACACGTGGGTACGGAGCCGATCCATCAACTCTGAGTCAGCCGCTTTCCAAGCTCAAGATCTCTGAGTAGCTCGAGGCACAGTCCCTATCCCATGATGCTCTCTGACTAACCCCAGATCTAGTTTGCCGCTGCAACGGATCGCAAGTTCTTCAGAGAGCTCGGGCCAGTATAATTCTTTTTCCTGACTTTTGACAAATAGTACAAATAGTTTTACGTAGAGTTAGTATTTTTATTACAGTTAGTCTGTTCCTGTTATTTTCTTTAGGGCTGTGTCCCTCTTGTTGTGTGGATTTTTGTTGTGTTGG
Source organism: Protopterus annectens (assembly GCF_019279795.1). Taxonomy (NCBI): domain Eukaryota; kingdom Metazoa; phylum Chordata; order Ceratodontiformes; family Protopteridae; genus Protopterus; species Protopterus annectens. Next base: position 461,400,632 of record NC_056749.1, read on the forward strand.
TGGTGTTGGAGAAGTTGCTCTTGGGCTTTGCCCATTTTTTTTGTTTAGGCACTAATGTGCTTCACTACTATAGTTGAACAGGGCTCTGTCAACTGGATTTCCCTATCCCTTTATATTTAGTCATATTAGATAGTGTGCTTTTGCTATTTTGCTATAAATACTTGGATATAAAATTTTTTTTTGGGTGCTGGTAGAAAGTTCGACAGTCTTGAACTCTTTATAGTACCATTTTGTTTTATTATCAGGGATCTGATAATTGTGTGCTGTTTGATATTATGGCCTACCAAAAAGAGAAACAGAAGTCAGGTTTCAAGAGGTGCGACTGTGGGCAGAAAATATCTATTACTGACAATCATGTGTCTTGTGTATATTGTCTAGGACCTGTGCATTTACAGGAGGATTGTTCTATCTGCCACTCTTTTAGTGGCAGAGTATTACTTGAAAGAAGAAAGTTAATTGATAAGAGGACTGTTGAAACCTGAATTTCAGGAAGCCTTGGATAAGACTGACCAGACCTCCAAGTCTTCGAAAGGGTCGAAGTCTTCAAGGGTGTCCTTGGAACCCAGGCCCTCGGTTCCGAGCACCTCTGTTAAGGTGTGGTCACCGGTTCTTAAGTCATCGGAGCCGTGCACCGAACTGATGATCTGAAGTAGTTAACTTCATTTGATCAGCAACCTGTGGGCATCAGATCCGAGCCGGCAGCTTTCCTAGCAAACATCCAAGCTCCAAGCTCCTTCCCCCTGCCCCTAATGCCCTGCTACCTCCCTCTAACCCTCAGATCTCGTTTGCTGCGGCTTCTTGAAGCATCTGAGAAAGAGCTCCTAGCGTTGGGTTTTGTGAGTTGTGTAGATTATTTAACTTTTTCCACCTAAATTCATCTTTTCTGAGTGTGTGTGACACCCCTTCTCTCCTATCTATCTGGGTAGTTTATCTTTAGTTTATCTTTAGTTCTTTAGTTAGTGTAAATTTACATCCCCTCCCCCCTTCTGTCTGTGTGTGAAGGTGTGGGCCTAATCCTGTTAGTATGTCCGAGGCCCCAAAAGCTATTTTTTCAAAATGCTCCGAGTGTGGCCATAAGCTGTCCCCAGCGGATGGCCACACTCTGTGCATTATTTGCCTGGGTGTAGACCATCTGTCTTCAGGCTGCACTATCTGTGCAGCCTTCAACCCCAGGGCTTTGAGGGATAGGCGGACTAAGCTAGTCCTCGCGGGCTTTTTGCCCCCGGATTCAGCTTCGTCCTCCTCCCCCTCTGTGGCGCCAGCCGCGGCTGCCCCACTGACCGTTCCCGCTCCCCTGGCCGGGATTCAAAATCCCGCTTCAGCTCAGGAGGAAAGGGAAGCTAGGAAAAAAGACAGGAAGGATAAAGAGCAGGAGAGAGATAGGCATCGTAGCCACAAGAGGCGGGCCGATTCAGCTCCCTCGGCCCTGCCATCTAAGCAGCTAGCCTCCCCTCTTAAGGTCTCCGGGTCTTCCCCCTCCAGGCTTCGATCTCCACGTTTCTCCCTGGAGCCAGAGGAGGAGACCCGGTCACCTCGAGGTCGTCCAGGCGGCCTTCCCGGCCAGCCTCGGCAGCCTCATCCAGGTCCACTAGAAGTTTATCTGACGCGGATATGGATCGGATGATGCGTCGATTTCTTCAGGCCCAGCTGCAGATGGGAGTGCTCTTGCCTCTCCCCCTCCAGGGGGGAGCTCGACCCCCTTTTTCGCCCCCCATTGCTCCTTCTCCGACCCGCTACCGAGGTTCGGAGCTGTCGGATCCGAGTAGCTTTGGAGCCGGGGTGGTGTCGGCGCCGACAGTGTTTCCTACTTCGGCTCTGACTGTACCTTCGAGTTTGTCAGATCCCTTTTTGGATCCGAGCTCTCGGGGCCGTGAGATGATTGTCCGTTGAGGTCGGATCGCACTGCCCTTTCGGATCCAATCAGGTGATCTCTGGCGCCGATCCACACGCCGGATCCGAGTGGACTGCTTTCGGATCCTAGGGAGAGCAGCTCACCCTCTGCATTCGACGTTGTGCAGAGGGTTCTTTCGAGGGATTTGGGGTCCCAGGCTCTGGCTACGGATCCACCCGCCATTCTCTCTCAGACGGGCCTATCTTCCATCATCCGGCCACAGGGACAGCCTGCGTCTACATCACAGATGGTTCCCATGGAGGAACAGGACATTGTTGGTGAGCCCTCCTCAGACAGCCCCCCTGAGGAGGTCCCTCACAAAAGTAAGTGCAAGAGGAGGCACTTGGACTCAACCGAGTCCTTCGCAGAAGACACGGACTTGGAGGGAAGGGGAGTGTTCCCCCAGGTCACCCCCCCCCCCGAAGACGTCTCCTTTGGAGACATTATGGAAATGCTTCGTATTAGATGGGGGTGGTCAGCCCAAAAGCCTTCCTCGGACGAATCTGTTTTTCTGGAGGCGTTCGCAGGCCCATCTACCTCTTGGGTGTCCCCTCCCGCCGATCCCCTGGTGGACCTCATAACTACCAGGGCATGGAAGGAGCCGGACACTGTGGAGCCAATACCCGAGAGACCGGACAGAATTCTCAGCCCCCCCCACAGACAGGACAGTTTGGATCAAGGGTGCCCCTGTAGATGCCATGGTGGTGGCGGCTGCCACCAAGAAGGAATTAGCACAGGAAAGTTCCTTGGTACATCCTCCAGACAAGGAGTCTCGGGTGATGGACCGCCTCGGAAAGCGGATGTTCACTTCAGCGACCTTCTCTGTAAGGTCACTAAATTATATGGCACACGTGATTCGACTGCAGCGAGACCTAATCAAAGAGTACGCTGGGTAACCCCCAGAGTCCATGTCGGCCGAGGACAAACGGACCTTCTCGGCACGAATGGCCACTCTTAAGTCTATTACGAATACCTCTATGCGGCTTTCCCATGCCACGGAAGGAGTGGCTAGAGCCAGTGGAACAGGCATTATCTTACGACGACAAGCCTGGCTCAGTCTCTGCGACTTTGCGGAACTCTTCAAGGCGTCCTTCGCGAACGCCCCCTTTGGTTCTACGCTTTTCAGCAAGACCGTCCGCAATACTCTACTCCAGAACAAGAAGTACAGGAAAACGTTGTCTGCTGTCGGGATCCGCTTCTCGGCTCCTCAGAGTTCCTTCTCCAGGAACCAAAGAGGACAGAAGATGTGGTTCCAGAAATCCCGACAATCCCGTTTCGCTCCGGATCCCTCGTCCTTCAGAGGCAGGGGACAGGGTGGACACTGGCGCAGAGGCAGAGGGGGGCCGAAGAATTTTGGGTTGAGGGAACCCTTTTCCGATCGACCCGCGCAGCAACCCTGAGGGGTTGCCCAACTGCTCCTTTCTGGAGGCAGTGGGGGGGGTGCTTCTTGGAGCATCTAGCACATTGGGAGTCCTTTACAACAGATCGCTGGGTGCTCCGGATCATATCCAGAGGTTACTCAATCCCGTTCCTAAATACCCCCCCGGTCGGGGCACCTCTCCGATGTACCACCCAATCCGAGGGAGGTAGCAGCCCTAGAAGTAAAAGAACTTCTAGAAAAAAGAGCCATCCAGCACGTCCCCCACGGTCAATCTGGATCAGGCTTCTACTCCAGGTTCTTTTTGGTGCCAAAGAAGACTGGGGACTTACGACCAATTCTTGACTTGTCCACACTGAACCTGTCAGTTGCCAGAGAGAAGTTCCGGATGTTCACCATTCAATCCATTCTCCCACTATAACAGGAGAACGACTGGATGTGCTCCATAGACCTCAAGGATGCATACTACCGTATTCTAATGGACAGGCTATCCAGGAGGTTCCTCCGCTTTCATCTGGGAGCCAGCCACTATCAGTTCAGGTTCCTACCCTTCGGTCTCACCACAGCCCCCAAGGTGTTCACCAAGGTCATGGCAGTTGTAGCGGCCCACCTGAGGCTTCAGGGAATTCAGGTCTTTCCTTACCTGGACGACTGGCTCCTAACCGCCCCCACCAGGCATCTACTATGTTCAGCAAGAGACTACTTCCTACAATCTCGCCCACTATCTAGGGATCACGATCAACCACAAGAAATCCTCCCTTCAGCCTACTCAAATTTTGGATTTCATAGGGGCCAGGATAGACACAATTCAATCCAAAGTCTTTCTGACGTCGGACAGACTGCGCAATCTAAACCTCCATGTTTTGGCTCTTCAGTCCTCTGCCCCTCCAGCGGAGTTGGTCCTGAGGGCTCTGAGATCCATGGCAGCGTCCATCAACTTGTCTCCACTCATGCATCTGATTGAGGATTTTCCAATGGGCCTTACAGGTCCAGTGGTCCATTCTGCTTCATCCCTTGTCTGCTCCTATTCCTCTCAGCAGAGTTTGCAGGGAATCTCTACTTTGGTGGCGCCATTCCACGCATTTCCGGGAAGGGCACCCCTTCTTCATGTCCCCACCCCAAGTCACAGTGACCTTGGACGCGTCTCGCTTCGGGTGGGGGGGCATTGCATGGGCAGCACCGTCCAAGGCACGTGGACTCTCAGAGACCTTTTCGCATATCAGTGTCCTGGAGATGAGGGCGGTGCTTCTAGCGTTGCAAGCTCTCCATGCCCTTCTTCCTCTGAGGATTATTGCAATTCAGACAACATGTCAGTGGTCTGGTACAAGCAAGGGGGAACCAGATCTTACCCACTTTGCCGAGAGACCATGAGAGTGTGGGAATGGACGATATCCACCAACCGCTTTTTCATAGCAACGCACATACCGGGTCGTTCAAACATCCTTGCGGACAAGCTGAGTCGGACTATCCTCTCGCCCTACGAGTGGTCTCTGAACCCCTTAGTAGTGAAACAGATCTTCCTCCGATGGGGTCAGCCTTGCTGCAGTCTGTTCGCGTCGCCTTCAAATGCAAAGAGCAGCGAGTTTTTCACTCTAATTCCCCCACCAGGGGAAAACCACAGAGACACTCTAGTTCATGCTTGGCCATCCGGTCGTCTTTGTTTATCCTCCTCTTCCGCTGATGACAAAATTCTTGCAGAAAGCTCGTCTGTTGGGGAGCAGAGTTATCCTCCTAGCCCCATTCTGGCCTCGTCAAACATGGTTCCCTTGTCTACCGTCTCTAGTGCATCCTCCCTGGATCTTGGATCCCCTTCCAGATCTGATTTCTCATCCCCTGGGATTGAGGACCCCCGACCTGGACAACCTCAAGCTCTCGGCTTGGTTGATCCAGTTCCCTTGATGGCTAGGACTCCCGGTATCTCATCCTCGGTTAAAGCCCTTCTGGTGGCTGCTCATAAACCCTCTACCAGAAAAATCTACAAGAGTAAATGGAAAGGTTTTTCTATCCGGGCGGAGCATAGGAAGTTGGACCCCTTTACGGCTCCTATTCCAGCAGTACTCGATTTTTTATCTCAAATTTTCCATCAGGGAGCTAGCTCCTCAAGTGTTAAAGTTCAGCTGGCAGCAATTTCCCACTTTCACATTGGAAACAAATTTGGCCCCCTGGCATCATCTAAGATCTGCAAGACCTTTCTGAAAGGTACCTTCCTTTTGAGACCCCCTGTTAAGGAAGCAGTCCCTCCATGGGATTTATCCCTAGTTCTCCAGGCTCTGACTGGTCCTCCATTTGAGCCCGCAGCTTCGGTTGACTTGAAGTTTGTATCTTGGAAAACTGCCTTCCTGATTGCCATTACGTCAGCCAGAAGAATATCGGAGCTTCAGGCTCTTTGCATTAAGCCCCCATACATCATTTTTCATAAAGACATAGTTTCCCTCAGGACTAACCCCTCTTTTCTACCTAAAGTGGCTTCCGAAGCCAATATCAACCAATCTATCAACCTGCCTGTCTTCTTCCCTAATTATCTCAACAAAGGAGAGTATAGACTCCATTGCTTGGATGTACATAGACAGTTACGATTTTACGTACACAGAACAGCTGTTTTTCGAAAATCAGAACAGCTCTTTGTTTCATTTGCTAAGTCCTGTCTGGGTAAACCAGTGACTAAGGTAACCTTAGCTAGATGGATTTCACAATGCATTCTTCTTGCATACAGAAGCTCTGGTCGACCTGAGCCCGTGCGTGTTTGAGCACACTCTACCCGTTCTGTGGCTACTTCTGCGGCCTTCTGGTCGAAGGTCCCTCTGGATGATATTTGTTCAGTTGCTACTTGGGCTTCCTCTCACACTTTCATTACACATTATAAATTGGATCTGATTTCCAGAGGAAGGACGTCCTTTGGCTCTGCAGTGCTCCGGAATATCCTCCCATAAGGGCTTCCCAAGTTGGTGGTAGCTGGGGGCTCTGTCCCACAGGTTGCTGATCAAATGAAGTTAACTACTTCAGATAAAGAAGTTATGTACTCACCATTACGTTCCATCTGAGTAGGTAACTTCATTTGTCTGCAACCAACCCTCCCTCCATCCTCCGGACCTTTAGTTCGTTCTTGAAGGATCATGATATGTCACTTTCCAGATGACATCAGGTTGGAACGTTCAGGTAGTTTTTCCTTGTGTTATAGTAGTGTTCTTCGATACTATGGCAAACTCAATCTGAGGGTTAGAGGGAGGTAGCAGGGCATTATGGGTAGGGGAGGAGTTTGGAGCTCAGATCTTTGCTAGGAAAGCTGCCGGCTCGGATCCGAATCGGATCCGATACCCACAGGTTGCAGACAGATGAAGTTACCTACTCAGATGGAACGTTATGGTGTGTACATAACTTCTTTTTTCGGAGCCATTCCTCTTTGCTGGAGCTGGTGTCAGAGGTGTTGAAGTCTCCAGTACTCAGGTCTGTGGCTTCTTCGGTCCTTTCGACCCATTCTTCTAGGACCCTTTCAGACATCAATGTGGACCGTGTGGTGCAGAGGCTCTTAGAGAACCCGGCATTGGCCAAATTACTTTCATTTTCGTCCCACTTGGGTTCAAATCCTACTACCGTCCCTTTGCCTGTGACTACTCCTCCTCTGAGCTTACCTAGGCCTTCGGAGGCAGAAGATCTCATGGTTGTGGAACCTGCGGAGCTGAGTTCTGTCCCAGTGACTTTAGCTCCATCGACCCTGATCTCTTCAGAGCCGTTCGAAGAGTCTCGGAGCCGACACTCTCTCGTTGGTTCAATGGGGGGGGGGGGGGAGTCTAACCGAAACATCTGTTCCAACCCTTCCTCTCGGGGCCTCGGTGCAGGTGAGCTCAGCTCCGTCCTCTGGTTCAGAGCCCTTGGTCTCGGCACCGGGGAAGCCACCATCTTCCTCAGAATCAGCGGATTCCTTGGGTCGAGACTCCGGTGCCTTCGATGCCATGAGGAGGGTAATGTCTGCTAAGACCCTCATTTCCTCAGGTCTCTCCTCTTCCTCCCCTAAAATGCCGCATTCTGCCTCTACATCACAGGTTCCTACTAAGCGTCGAGAACCAGAGCCTCAGGTAACCCCTTTGGGTAAACCCTGCTCTACTGAAACTTCACCAGACGCTCCCACTCATTAAGTCCCCAGAAAAAGAGTTTGCAAGAGGAGACATTCGGATTCCCCTCAAGAATCTTTGACATCAGACACTGACTTAGAGGAATTAGAGGGGTCCCCATGGTCCCCCTCGGAGGATGTCTCCTTCGCAGACATCCTGGAAATACTGAAACAGAGGGGTGACTGGCAGTCCGTTACCCCCACCGAGGATGAGTCTGTGCTCCTGAAGGCCTTTCGGTCTCAACCTTCCACCTCCTGGGTTACTCCGCCCTTCGAACTGATGGAACTGGTTGCTCGAAGGGCTTGGGAGTCCCCTGATTCCATGAAACCAGTCCCTCGGAGGCCCAATAAGTTCATCACTTCCCCTCAAGACAAATTGTACCTCACTAAAGGAGTCCCTGTTGATGCCATGGTGGTGGCGGTGGCCACCAAGAAAGAGATGTCAGAGACCTCTTCTACTGTCCATCCTCCTAATAGAGATTCTAGTACGATGGACAGATGTGGGAAACGCATTTTTAGTTCTGTGACATTTGCCATGAGATCACTTAACTATTTAACCCATTTTACCTGTCTTCAACAAGAACTCCTCCAGGAACTTGGAGCTACTCTAAAGGGTTACACAGATGAAGCTATTTCTGAGAAGGTGATGGCTCAGCTTTCTACCCTTAATTCCATTGTCAACTCGTCCATGCGGCTCATTTCCTATGCAGCCGATGGGTTGAGTGGAGCAAAAGGTTCAGTGATAGCTCTGCGGAGACGGTCCTGGATGCGCTTATTCTCCTTTGCGGAAGCCTTCAAGTCTTCCTCTGTCAACACCCCATTTGATGGCTCTTCCTTGTTTGGGCCCCCAAGTCAAGGAGACTCTGACTAGGTGTGAGCAGCAAGGAAAGACAGTCTGCCGTAGGAGTCTGTTTTTCCACCCCAACTAGACCATAGCCCAAAGGGCAGAAAGGGTGACAGGGAGCAGTTCTCTGGCAAGCCTTATCAGCACTCCTGAGAGGAGGCCCGACTGTCCTATTCTGGAAGCAATCGGGGGTCGCTTGGCTTTGTACCCAGATGCCTGACTAGGAATTACATCAGATTCTTGGGTACAAAGCATAGTTACCAGAGGTTACATCATTCCCTTTTCAGAGTCCCCGCCAGTCAGAACAAGAATCCCAGATGTACCACCAAGTCTGCAGGATCAAGCAGCTATAGAAATCCAAACGCTGCTAAGAAAAAGAGTTATCCAGCCAGTCCCGGCGGACCAGATAGGACCCAGAACATACTCCAAATTCTTTTTAGCCCCAAAGAAAATGGGGAACTGGAGGCCCATTTTAGACCTCAGCAAACTCAAGCTTTTGTAAAGAAGGAAAAGTTCCGGATGGTCACGCTTCAGTCAATACTCCCTTTCCTGGGAACGGAAGATTGGATGTGCGCTATATCACATCAAAATGGCCAGACCATCCAGAGATAGTTTGCGTTTTCTGCTGGGGACCAGTCACAACCAATTTCGAGCACTGCCCTTTGGTCTCACCTCAGCCCCCAGAGTGTTCACCAAATGCATGGCAGTGGTTACGGCTCACCTGAGGCATCTAGGGTTCCGGGTATTTCCGTATCAGAATGACTGGCTCCTGTCCACCACCACCAGGCATCAACTCATTCTTTCCAGGGATAATACGATCAATATCTGTTCTCGTTAGGAATAACCATAAATTTCAAAAAATCTGGCTTATTACCATCGTAGCATATCTCCTTTATCGGAGCAGACCTAGACACCAACACCGCCTTGGTCAGAGTACCTCAAGAAAGAGTTCTCTCTCTCTACGAAATCAGGTGTCCCACATGCTAAAAGAAAAGGGAGTACCTGCCTTTCAGGTTTTAAAGCTATTAGGCACCATGGCAGCTACCCTCATAGCGGTTCCTCTGGAACGGATGCACATGAGGATACTCCATTCGTTGCTTTTCACCTAGTGGTCTTATCAAGAGCTCCCAATGTCTTTCAAGATTCTACTGACAGACGCTTGCAAAAAGGACCTTCTCTGGTGGTTGAACAATCACCAGGTGACGATAGGTCGACCATTTGTACTTCCCCCTCCTGTAGCCATGGTGACCACAGATGCTTCCCTGATAGGGTGGGAGGCTTTTTCAGGGAAGAACTGCCCAAGGTACCTGGTCAGAGATGGAATCTCATTTGCACATCAATGTCCTGGAGTTGAGAGCGGTGCTTTTAGCATTGCAGCACTTCCACGACTCCCTGACTCAGGAGACTATTGCGATCCAGATGGACAACATGTCGGTGGTCTGGTACATCAACAAACAGGGGGGAACCAAGTCTTACCCCTTATGCTGAGAAGCCATGAGAATTTGGCAGTGGGCTGTAGCCACCGGGCGCTTTCTGATAGCAACGCACATCCCAGGGAAATCCAGCGTGATAGCGGACAAACTGAGCAGAGCAATTCTGTTGCCCCACGAGTGGTCCCTCAAAGAAGAAGTGGCAGAAATTATATTTCGCAGATGGGGCCAGCCTTGCTGCAACCTTTTTGCATCCCCGCTGAATACCAAATGTAGAAGCTACTGTGCCCTGAATCCTCCTTCGGGGGACAGCCTAAGGGATTCACTCGTACACTATTGGCCCTCAGGTCTCCTTTATGCCTTTCCTCAAACCCCGCCCGCTGATCCCCAGATTTTTACAGAAAGCAAAAGCTCAGGAAGGACTGTTATTCTGATCGTCCCCTTTTGTCCTCGGCAGATATGGTTCCCCTTCCTTTATCAGTATCAACTGGAAGAATCTTGGTTTCTGGACCCAGTGCCAGACCTTCTGACTCAATCGTCAAGAGTTCTTCATCCCTCTCTTCAGTCCCTCAAACTGACAGCTTGGCTGCTTCACTTCCCAACCTAACCAGGTCATATAATATGTCTTCCATGGTGCAACATATTCTACTCTCCTCTCATAAAGTCTCCACCAGAAAATTGTACAACAGCAAATGGAAGCATTTTGTGTGTTGGGCCTCTCAACATATTGATCCCTATGTCGCTCCTATTGATAGTGTTCTGGAGTTGCTGACTATGCTTTTTCACGAAGCTGCAGCAGTGGCCACTGTAAGGGTTCAAGTAGCTGCAATATCCAATTTTCACCTGGGATTTGAGGGCTCTAATCTGATCTCTCACAGATTATGTAAAGCCTTTCTGAAAGGGACTCATCACCTTAGGCCACCTGTCAGAAAACCAGTTGCCGCCTGGAATCTAAATTTAATACTATCTCAGCTTATGCTTCCCCCCCTTTGAACCTGCATCATCTTGTCCCTTGAAGTTCATTTCTTGGAAAACAATGTGCTTGGTGGCTGTTATTAGCTTGTAGAGTTTCGTAACTGTAAGCTCTTTCTGTCAGGCCTCTGTATCTGGTTTTTCATCCCGACAGAGTGTCTCTCAGGACAAATCCCACCTTTCTTCCTAAGGTCTGCTCCAAGGTTAATTTGAACCAGTCTATTCAGCTGCCCACCTTCTTCAGACATCATTCAAATAAATTAGAATATATGTTACATAAACTTGATGTTCACAGACAATTGAGGTTTTATTTGGACAGAACAAAGGAGTTTAGGAAATCGGAACAACTCTTTGTTTCTCATGCGGACAATAAAAATGGGCTGCCTGTAGCTAAAGTTACATTGTCTAAGTGGTGGTTATCTGATTGCATAAAATATATATATATATATATATATATATATATATCTTTATCAACCAACCAACCTTTACAGCATAGTGTGAAAGCACATTCCACCAGGGCTGCGTCTACATCTCTGGCTCATGCAGCCCGTTTGCCTTTGGACACTATTTTTATGCAGCTGCTACTTGGTCCAAAACTCGTACATTTATCACTCATTACAAAGTGGACAGGGCTTCCTTTGATTCCATTTTTCTCAGGAATGTACTCCAGTGAGCCACCCAGGATTTAGGGTGCTTGGGACGCTTGCCATGTGTAAGAACAAACGGCGAAATTGAACCACTTCACATAAATAAGTTATGTTCTTACCATAACGTTCCATGCGAGTTGTTCATCTCGCCTTTGTTCTTGCACTCCCTCCCACCTTCCCCCTCCAGGTTCTTAAAGAAAGGGTATGACTGGTGGTCTGGTTGGTCTAACTAGTGTCCTTTACTCCAGCCAGAGTATTTCTTAGCAAATTGTAAATATATGTATACATGTGTATATTTTTGGCATGTTGGTATGTTTAGTGGTATTCTATCTTGATGGGTTCAGCAAACTAGATCTGAGGTTAGTCAGAGAGCATCATGGGATAAGGGCTGTGCCTCGAGCTACTCAGATGTTGAACTTGGAAAGCGGCCGACTCGGTGCAGATGGATCGGCTCCGTACCCACGTGTAAGAACAAAGGCGAGTTGAACAACTCGTATGGGACTTTATGGTAAGAACATAACTTCTTTATTTACCACAGCACAGACCTTTAGCCATTCCTCCTGTCCTGGATTTTGTGGATGTTTTTATGGAATCCAGTTTGACTCCTGAAACCCTTCCTCCTGCTCACAGGAAACCTGACGGGTACTACGGAGTCCCTGACTCTCTCAAAAATTCCTTTTCAAAACTCCTACCGCTGAGCCAGAGGTCATTTCCCAAGGACCTAAAGGAATTAAAGCAACCTCACCTATGAATCCCACCCCATCAGACAGGGATTGCCAAGCTTTAGACAGATGGGGTAAAAAAAATATACTCCTCTTCAACTCTTGCTATTAGAGCACTAAACTGTCAGTTCCACATACTGAAATATCAGCACCATACCATGGAACTCCTCAAAAAAAAAAAATTTTTCCTTTTCTGCTTGTGCAGAAATTACAAGAACTTATGCATTCTGCAAGCCAAGTTACTAGGCGCACCTTGCAATGTTGCTTTGATGCCCTAGAAGCATCCTGCAGAGCAGCAGTCGCTGGTTTTGTCCTTAGAAGGCATGCTTGGCTTAAGGAACAGACCTTGCCAGACCATGTGAAATCAAAATTATTGGACGCACCATTGAACAAAGACCATTTGTTTGGCACCAAGGCAGAAGAGGTCTTAAAGATGGAAGAAAAAGCTAAATCTATGCAGACAGTTAAAGACTTTTTACAGATCCAGCCTCCAAGGTTAAGTAGGCATTGCCCCTCCAAGCACTGATCCTTTCCGTCCCCTTACAGGCCAGCTCAGCCCAGACCCAGGGGAAGCAGACCCCCCCCCCCCCCAGACAGCGGTCCCAGGGAATGCAGAGTTCTATGCAATGGAGTTCCTCCTCTTCAAAAACAGGGAGTGCTTAAGCCACCCCCTTATGTTAAGAACTCACAATGACTTTACACCTCCACCCCTTACCTCTAGCCACCTGCTTGTGCCCCTAGGAGGAAAACTCTCCTTCCATGCAAACAACTGGGCCTCTGTGGGTCCTCAACATAGTGTCCCAGGGATACAAATTTTATTTCCACACTCAAGATCTTCCTCCAAACCAGTGGGCAGAGGCCAAAAAGCAAGTCCTTTCCCTGCTCTCCGTGAGGACAATACAGCATGTTCCTGCAGACCAGATAGGCCAAGGTTTTTATTCCAGATTCTTTCTTGTACCCAGAAAAGAGGGCAACTGGCACCCAATCCTCGATCTATCCATCCTAAACACCTTTCTGGTGATACCAAAATGCTGTCTCTCTTGCAGCTTCTTCTTATGCTTTCCAAGGATGCATGGTTAGCCACCCTAGACCTAAAAGAGGCCTAGCTACACATCCCAATCAGGGAGTCTTGTAGGAAATGTCTACATTTCAGGGCAGGATCTATGCACTTTAAGTTCTCTGCACTTCCCTTTGGCTTATCTACTGTTCCCAGAATTTTCACAAAATGCCTGGCTCCAGCCATTGCTTTTTGCAGACAAAGAAATATTCAAATTTACCCCTATGTAGACGATTGCCTGATTCAGGCAGACAGTCAGGAAAAGCTGATGTTCTTCGTGTTTCACTGTTGCAGTCGACACATTTGGGTTATCTGCCTGCAGGTAGCCCTCAGCCGGCCTGAATACCAGAATCTTCGGATTTCTGCATTGGATGCTGTCGCTTCTTCCTTGACGTCAGGTCGTCAGAGGTATAAAACATGCAGCTGACGCCATTACACCAGTCTTTCTTGCCGTGCGGTGCCCGAAGCAGAAGCAGTTCACAAGTGCTGGTCGGCCGACTCCTGAAATTTTCATTTTCGAGTTTCACACCCGAAGTCTTCAAAAAAGATAAGAGATAAGTACCCCATTGGGGATCCTTTTTTCTTGCTCTAACCGATGTCAGAAAAAACTAACAATTGTCTTGCCTGTGGAATGCAAATACCTCATAGAGATTTTCATTCTTACTGCGTCATCTGTTTAGACTCAGACCACAACGTCCCTCACTGTCATTTTTGTGCCTTGTTCAACTCCCGAAATGTTCGTCGTCAGGCTATTTTTGTAGCTAAGTACTTTCAATGTTCTTAGTTTTCACTGTTGCAGTCATTACATTTGGGTAATTTGCTGGCAGGTTGCCCTCAGTCGGCCTGATTAACAAAGTCTTGGGTCCTGCGTCGGTTGCTGTCCCTTCTTCCATGACGTCAGGTCGTCAGGGGTATAAACCATGCAACCAATGCCATTACATCAGTCTTTCTTGCCGTGCGGTGCCCGAAGCAGAAGCAGTTCGCAAGTGCCGGTCGGTCGACTCCTGAAATTTTCTTTTTCGAGTTACAGAACCGAAGTCTTCAACTAAAAGCTAAGTAACCCCGTTGGGGAAACTTTTTCTTGCTCCTTACCGATGTCAGTAAAAGTTAATTGCATTACTTGTGGGAAGCAAATACCTCATAAGGATTTTCATTTGTACTGTATTCCTTGCCTAGGCCCTGACCACAACATGCCTTGCTGTCGGTTTTGTGCTAAATTTAATCAACGCACGATTAAACGTCTGTATATTTTTTGCTTCCAAATATTTTGGCTCAAGATTTAACTATCCAGAAATATCGTCTGTTAGCAATCTGACTACCGGAATACCTAAAAAATGCAAAGAAAAAGACAGACCGTCTAGGTCCAAAAACGACGACTATGCTTCTCCTAAGCCAGTCTCCGGTTCGCCGGTACTCAGTGAGGCACTTTTGCAGCCCCTGATACCCGCTACTTTTGATTCGCAGGCCTCTACTAAGACCCATTCAGAGTCCGGTATGCTGCGAGATGCTTTATGTACTGAACCCGCAGATGTCTCTACCTTAGATGGGTCCAGAACCACTGAGCAGGCACTGGCTTCTGAGGGTGTTTTCAGGCCTAAAGATTTGTATATTTAACTGACGCCATCTTCAAAACTAAGGCCAAAATCTACTTCTATGTCTAAAAACTGACGCTTTGGCCATGTGTACAGGCCCCAATGCCTAAAAAACAAATGATCAAAATGGCTGAAGGTTTAATTACCTTGATCAGGGGGTACCCATCCCCCTCCTGCTAAGAGGCCTAGGCAAGGCACTGACTGTGAATCTTCAGATCAGGTTTCTATTTCTTCTGATTCTTCTTCTGAACAGGATTTATCTATACCTACTTATGAGGACTGTGATGCAGAAGATTCCATCCCTTCTGTTTCTCCCCCTGAGTATTTCTCTTTTGGAGAAACCTTACATACCTTAAGGGAACACTTCCACTGGGAAAGTCAGGATTTCTCTGAATCTAAAATGAGACTTAGGGATTTTCTTCTTCTTCCTCAGCATAGGCCTTTGGCTATACCCCCTGTTCTAGACATTGTTGATGTTTTCTCAGAATCCAGTATGACTCCTGATTCCCTTGTCTCCGGCTCCTAGTAAGCCAGACAGATATACAGGGTTCCTGACTCCCACAAATTCCTTTTCAAAAACCCTGCTGCTGACCCTGAAACCATTTCTCAGGGTCCCAATGGTGTTAACGCCTCTACTGCTAAAAATCCTACCCCTTCTGACAGAGATTCCAGGGCGCTGGATAGATTGGGTAAGAAGGTTTACACGTCTGCAACCTTGGCAATCAGGGCTTTAAACTGTTAATTTCATATGCTTAAATATCAACAGCATGTCATGGGTTTACTTAAACAGAAAATGATGTTGATCTTTGACTGTGTAGAAGAGTTGCAGGATTTATTACATTCAGCTGAACAAGTTGGAAAACATACTTGGCAATGTGATTTTGATTCTTTGGAGGCCTCTTGCAGGGCTGCTGTTACTGGATCTGTGATAAGAAGGCATGCTTGGCTCAAGGAGCAAAATCTGCCTGACCATGTTAAAGCAAACTTGTTGGATGTTCCTTTACAACAGGACAGTCTCTTTGATAATAAGGCTGAAGAAGTTTTAAAAAAGATGGAAGATGAAGCTAAATCTATGCAAACTGTGAAAGATTTCTTACAAGTGCAGCCACCCAGATTTAGTAGGCACTGGCCTACTAAGAACTGGTCCTTTCCAGTTTCCACGAGAGCCGCTCAAGTCAAATCCAGACATTCCAAAGGCTCCAGGTTTCAGTCACAAGGAACTTTTAGAACAAAGCAATAGGGTGCCTCCACCTCCAAACCTGGAAGCAACAAGGCACCTCCCTATGGTAAACAGTCTCAATGACTTTCCACTACAATCACCAAGCACTTACCTTTTGGCCGCCCCTTTGGGGGGAAACTGGCACTTCATGCACGAAACTGGCAACTGATTACCCAGGACAAATGGGTTTTAAATATAGTATCCCAGGGATACAGATTTCATTTCCATACATTGCCAATCCTAAACGGATGGCCAGATCTGCCCCCAAATCAGTGAGCAGAGGCCCAAAAACAAATTCTGTCCATCATGAATATGGGGGCTATTCAACCAGTACCAGAAGAGGAAAAGGGACAAGGTTTCTATTCAAGACTTTTCCTGTTACCCAGAAAAGACAAATCATGTCGTCCAATTCTGGACTTATCCATTCTAAATACATTTCTGGACATTCCACAATTTGATGTGGACTCTTCAACAGTTACTACCTATGCTAGGCAAAGATGCCTGGTTGATAACTCTAGACTTAAGAGGCTTACCTGCATATCCCAATCAGGGAATCTTGCAGAAGATACCTCCGCTTCAAAGCAGGCTACTTGCATTACCAGTTCTCTCCACTGCCCTCTGGCTTATCTACTGTGCCAACGGTCTTCACAAAGAGCCTGGCACCAGCAATTGC
This sequence comes from Protopterus annectens, assembly GCF_019279795.1. Classification (NCBI taxonomy): domain Eukaryota; kingdom Metazoa; phylum Chordata; order Ceratodontiformes; family Protopteridae; genus Protopterus; species Protopterus annectens. The sequence continues at coordinate 461,417,165 of NC_056749.1, forward strand.
TTTTTGCAGGCAAATAAATATTCAAATTTATCCATACCTGGACTATTGTTTAATTCAGGCAGATAACAAGGGCACTCTTCTAAAGCATCTGACATTTGTAAAAAGGGTTCTAACATGTATAGGGTACACCATAAACGAAAAGAAATCACAACTCGTACCCTCTCAAAAAATTACATTCCTGGGTGCAAGCTTGAATACAACTGCCCAGATGACTTGCCTTATGCCAGAAAAGCAAATTCAATTGAGGACTTACTTCAAATAGGTGGCCACAAAAACTTAGCTATCTGCAAGACAAATTCTGCAGACCTTGGGATTCATGGCCTCCTGCATTATTCTAATTCCATATGCAAGACTGCATATGAGGAAACTTCAATGGTACCTAAAAAGTTTATGGAGTCAACATTGTCACAGCCTGGAAACAATGATTCCTATCATACCTTGCTTGCAACTAGACTTCCTATGGTGGGCAGAGGCCTGCCACCAAAACAAGGGACTGCCATTCACTCCACCCCCTACCGCCGAAACCCTAGCTACAGACACATCAGACTATGCTTGGGGGGGGGGTGCATCTTGCAAGGAAATGCATTCGGGGCAAATGGAGCCCAAATCAAATGCACCTACATATCAATCAGAAAGAGATGCTAGCTGTACAGGATGCTCTGACAGCCTTCAAGGATTACCTTCATCCAGGACAACTACTGATAAAGACAGACAACACCACAGTCATGTGGTACATAAACAAGCAGGGGGGTACACATTCCAAACCCCTTTGCAGACTAGCCATGGCATTGTGGAACACGGCCTTGACTTATCAAATACATCTACAAGCTCAATTCCTGCCAGGAAAGCTAAATACTCTGGCAGATGAACTAAGCAGAAATCTTATGGACCCACACGAATGGAAACTGGAACCACAAGTTTTCAGCATGTTGACACGCAAATGGGGGAGCGCAGACATAGATCTTTTTGCCTCACCACAGAACTATCAGTTGGACAATTTCTGCACAAGAATTCATCACAAAAAAGCTTGGAAAGTGGATGCTCTATCATTCAGCTGGAAAAACCTGTCAGTCTATGCTTTTCCCCCTCTGCCTCTGCTCTCCAAAGTCCTACTAAAAGTTAGACAGGACAAACCAGAAATTATTCTGATTGCTCCAGACTGGCCTCACCAACACTGGTACCCACTTCTGCGCAATGTCACACCTTCCTCCTTGGCACCTGCCTCAGATACCTTACCTACTGTCTCAGCAGAACTACCAAATTCTGCACACTCAGCTACAAACTTTGAATCTTGCAGCGTGGCTAATCAACTGATTTCACCCTTGGCATCTGTCAGCAAACCTGTGATGGATGTCATTTGGGAGGCTAGAAGGCCTAGTACTAGAAAATTTTATGCTGACAAATGGAAAAGATTCTGTGCCTGGAACCAAGCACAAGGAATAAGCACAGCAATGCCCAGTATTCCTCAGATTCTGCAATACTTAACTGAGATGCTTCACAATGGCCTATCTTTTTCTTCCATAAAAATCCATGTGTCTGCCATTTCAGCTCATTACAACACAGAACCTCCCCTCTTCTCTCATCCTCTGCTAAAGCAGTATCTCAGAGGGGCCAAAAATTTAAGACCTCCCAGGAGAGCACCAACTCCTGCATGGGGCCTCAATTTTGTTTTGGAAAAACTCACTCTACCTCCTTTTGAGCCATCTGCTACTGCGGACCTACAAATTCTCTCTTGGAAAACAGCTTTTCTTTTAGCAGTCACTTCAGCTAGAAGAATTTCAGAATTACAGGCTCTTACGGCAGTGGAGCCTTTCATTATTTTTTATCCGGACAGGGTGGCTCTCAGGACCCAATCCATCCTTTATGACTAAGGTGGTATCCAGTGTGGCTCTGAATCAGACCATTAATCTGCCAACTTTCTCAAACCACAGAACAAGGGTGAGCAGATTCTGTATTCATTGGATGTACACAGACAACTAAGATTCTACTTAAACAGGACAAAGTCTTTAAGAAAATCTGAACTTCTATTGGTGGCATTTGCTGCAGGGGCAGAGGGAAAGGCTATTTCAAAGCAGACTATTTCTAAATGGATAAGCCATTGTATTCGTTTCTGCTATATGCACCATGGTAAACCTGTCCCCAAGGGGATCAGATCTCATTCCACCAGGGCTGCTTCTACCTCTGCAGCTTTTCTCAGAGGGGCTCCTACCAGAGACATTCTAGAAGCTGCTACCTGGAGCTCAGGTCATACGTTCACCAAACATTACCATTTACCTCTCTTCTCTAAATACAGAGCTGGCTTTACCACTGCTGTCCTGCAGGGCCTTATAGCTGCTCCTAATGCTGTATAAATCCATCCTCCCAACCATAGCTTTGGGATTCTACTCAAATGTAATGACTGCAACAGTGAAACACGAAGAACATAGTACAGTTGTGTACACCTACCATAAATGTAGATGTAGATGTTCGAGTGAATTCACTGTTGCAGTCCTGGATGTCCTTCAAGAATGCAACTGCAGTCATAACATATGGGCTGTCCTGCCTCAGGCAGCCCTCTGTCGGCCGGATTACAAAGTCTGGGTCCGACGTCGGCTGATGTTGCATTTCTCTCCGACGTCAGAGCGGCTGGAGTATATAAGCATCAGCAGACGCCATTTTCTTCAGTCTTTCTTGCCGCGCGGTGCCCGAAGCAGAAGCAGTTCGCAAGTGCCAGTCGGTCAGCCTACAGCCCCCTGTTTTTCTCTTAACAATACCTCTTCATTCTTTTACTATGCTTAAAAGCCTTTTTGGTGTTTTTGCTTTTGTTTGGAGGTATATGTTTTGTGTTTTAAATTATATACATATATATATATATATATATATATATATATATATATATATATATATATATATATATATATATATATATATATATATATATGTGTATATATATATATATATATATATATATATATATATATATATATGTATATATATATATATATATATATATATATATATGTGTATATATATATATATATATATATATATATATATATATTTTGCGCCACTTTTGGGGGGCACCTGAGATATGGGGCAAGAAAAACGTCTGCTGCATGTTTTATACCCCTGACGTCATGGAGAAGACAGCAACCGACGCAGGACCCAAGACTTTGTTAATCAGGTTGACTGAGGGCAACCTGCCAGCAGATTACCCAAATGCACTAACTGCAATAGTGAACACACTCGAACATCTACATTTATGGTAAGTGTACACAACTGTACTTTCTCGATCTCCATACTCCGAAATGGCTTCGTTAAGCCATCTGACTACCGATCTTCCAAAAAAACGTAAGGATAAAGACAGAGACCACATAGGTCCAAAACTGCCGAAGACACTTCTGTTAAGCTAGTCGCCAGTCTGCCAGTACTCGGGCGCTTTTGCAGCCCCTGATACCTGCTACTACAGATTCGCAGGCCTCTACTGAGACCCTTTCGGAGTCCTGTATGCCGCAAGATGCATCTTCGACTATGGAACCTGCGGATGTCTCTACCTTGGATGGGTCTGGAGCTGCTGTGCAGGCACCGGCTTCTGAGGGTGTATTCAGGCCTACTGACTTTCATATTAAACCGACAGCTTCGTTTCCAACAAGAAGTACCAAATTCCTCGGGCCTAAAACTCTCACTACACCTAGAAAACAGACTACCAAACTGCTGACTCAGGCCCATATGCCTCAAAGACAAATGCTTAGAATGGCTGAAGACCTTATTACCTTAATTAGAGGAAGCCAACCTTCCCCCTCAAGAGACCTAGAACCGATTTTCTTTCTGATTCTTCTGATCAGGAATCTGATATTTCTGCTCTTTCTGATTACCAGGATTTGCCCTTATCTACGTATGAGGATTCCGACACAGAGGATTCCATTCCGTCTGCTTCCCCTCCAGAAGATTTTTCTTTTGGTGAAACGTTGCATACCCTTAGGGAGCATTTCCACTGGGAAAGCCAGGACTATTCAGAGTCCAAAAAGAGACAGAGACTTATTACTCCTGTCTCAGCACAGGCCTCTAGCTATCTCTCCTGTTCTGGCTATTGTAGATGATGTTTTCTTGGAATCAAGCCTTACCCCAGATACTTTACCTCCAGCTCCCAGAAAACCTGACTGGTACTACAGAGTACCTGACTCTCACAAGTTCCTCTTCAAGAATCCTACTGCGGATCCAGAGACCATTTCCCAAGGACCAAAAGCATTAAGTCTACTACTGCCAAAAATCCTACCCCTTCTGATAGAGATTCTAGAGCCTTAGACAGATGGGGTAAGAAGGTTTACACTTCTGCTACTTCGGCCATTAAGGCTTTAAATTGCCATTTTCACATGTTAAAGTATCAGCAGCATATTATGGGACTACTTAAACAGAAAATGATGTTGATTCCTGACTGTGCTGAACACAAAGACTTGCAAGATTTAATGCTTTCTGCAGAACAAGTTAGTAAACATACTTTGCAATGTGGTTTTGATGCTTTAGAAGCATCTTGCAAGGCTGCTGTCACTGGGTCTGTACTTAAAAGGCATGCTTGGCTTAAGGAACAAAGCTTGCCAGATCATGTTAAAGCTAAACTAGTGGGATGCACCCTTAAACCAAGACTGCCTTTTTGGCAACAAAGCAGAGGAAGTCCTCAAAAAGATAGAGGAAAAAGCTAAATCTATGCAAACTGTTAAAGATTTTCTACAACTACAGCCTCCCAGATTCAGTAGGCATTGGCCTTCAAAGAACTGGCCCTTTCCAGTCCTTTCCAGGCCTTCTCAGTCCAAATCCAGGAACAGCAGACCACCAAGACTTCAGTCCAAGGCTACGCACAGATTTAAGCAGTGGGGGGCTCCCACTTCCAAAGCAGGGAGTAGTAAGCCACCCCCCTACGGAAAAATGTCACAATCACTTAACCTTAACCCTCCCAAGCCCTGCTCAACTACTTGCTCCCTTAGGAGGAAAGCTCGCCCTGCATGGAAAAAACTGGAAACTCATTACCCAGGACAAATGAGAATTGAGCATAGTTTCCCGAGGATATAGACTCCACTTCCAACTCCAAATGTTTGGCCAGACCTCCCCCCAAGTCAGTGGATGTAGGCGCAACAGCAGGTTCTCTCTCTTCTCAGTATCTGGGCTATTCAACCAGTCCCAGCAGAACTAATGGGACAAGGTGTTTATTCAAGACTACTTCTGGTACCCAGAAAAGAAAACTCCTGGCGTCCTATCCTGGACTTCTCTATTCTCAACACCTTTCTGTTGGTTCCAAAATTCAAAATGCTAACTCTTCAACAGCTTCATCCTATGCTAGCCAAGTATGCCTGGCTGGCAACCCTAGACTTAAAGGAAGCTTACCTGCACATCCCAATAAGGGAATCCTGCAGACAATACCTACTGTTCAGGGTGGGCTCCATGCACTTTCAGTTCTTTGCACTTCCCTTTGGCTTATCTACTACACCCAGGGTGTTCACAAAGTGTCGAGCTCCAGCCATTGCATTTTGCAGGCAGAGAAATATTCAAATTTACCCATACCTGGACGATTGTCTGATTCAGGCAGAAAACCAGGACTTGCTATTACAAAACCTGGCATTTTGTAAAGAAACTTCTAACCTCACTGGGGTACACCATCCACGAAAAGAAATCTCAGTACCCTGCCAACAGATTGTATTCCTGGGAGCAAGCTTGAACACAACTTCCCGATGGCATTCCTCACTCCGGAGAAACAAGTTAATTTGACAACCTACTTCAAACTATTGGCCACAAAAACCCAGCTATCTGCAAGGAAAATGCTGCAAGCTGTGGGGTTCATGGCCTCTTGCATTCTGCTAATTCGATGTGCAAGACTGCATATGAGGAAACTCCAATGGTATCTAAAAAGTTTATGGTGTCAACATTCTCAGGACCTGGAAATATAGTGATTCCTATCATTCCTTGTCTAAGGACAGAGTTTCTTTGGTGGGCAGAGGCCTGCTACCACAACAAGGGACTCCCTTTCACTCTACCCCCTACCACCCAAATCCTAACAACGGATGCATCAGACTATGCATGGGGGGATCACATGGCAGGGCAGTGCATTCAGGGCAAATGGAACCCGAGACAGATGCAACTGCATATCAATCAAAAAGAAATGTTAGCTGTACAGAATGCTTTGACTGCCTTCAAAGACCTTATTCTTCCAGGACAACTATTGGTAAAGACAGGCAACACCACAGTTATGTGGTACATAAGCAGGGAGAGACCCACTCCTACCCTGTCTGCAGACTAGCCATGGCTCTGTGGAGCACAGCCTTGAGCTACCAAGTGCACCGACGAGCCCTATTCCTGCCAGGCAAATTAAATTCACTGGCAGATGACTTAAGCAGAAATCTCTTGGACCCACAAGAATGGAAACTAGAACCCAAAATATTCAACCTCCTTGAAGAACAAATGGGGGACCCCAGTAGTAGACCTGTTTGCCTCCCCTCAGATCTACCAATTGAGCAAATTCTGCACCAGAACTCCCCTCAGTCAAGCTTGGAAAGTGGATGCTTTGTCCTTTACCTGGGAAAGCCTCTCGGTCTATGCCTTTCTCCCTCTGCCTCTCCTCTCTAAGGTTCTACTAAAGATCAAACAGGACAAGCCAAGAACAATACTGATTGCACCTGACTGGCCACTCTAGCACTGGTACCCCCTCTTGCGCAGTCTGACACTATTACAACCATGGCACTTGCCTCAGACCCCTTCCCTGCTGTCCCAGCAGGCGGGCCAGATTCTACACCCTCAGCTTCAAACCCTGAACCTTGCAGCCTGGCTAATTCCATGAGCGCTCCTCTAGCATCCCTCAGTAAGCAGGTGCAGGATGTCGTTCTGGAGGCAAGGAGGCCTAGTACCAGAAATCCTATTCTGAAAAGTGGAAAAGATACTGTTCCTGGAGCCAGGCTCAGGGGATAGCCACAATGGTGCCCAGCTTACCCCATATTCTAGAGTACTTAACAGAAATGCTCCACAAGGGCCTATCCTTCTCGTCAATTAAGATTCATGCCTCTGCCATTTCAGCACATTATAATACCAAGCCACCTCTCTTCTCTCACCCCTTGCTAAAACAATTTCTTAGAGGGGCCAAAAATTTGACCCCACAGGATAGCTCCCACTCCAGCCTTGGGACCTTAACTTTGTATTGGAAAAGCTCACTCTTCCCCCTGCTGCAACAGCAAATTTTAAATTCCTTTCTTGGAAAACAGCCTTAATTTTAGCCATCACTTCAGCAAGAAGAGTGTCAGAATTACAGGCCCTCATGGCAGTGGAACCCTTCATTATCTTCCATACGGACAGGGTTTCCCACAGGACTTAATCCTTCCTTTATGACCAAGGTGGTGTGTAGTGTGGCCCTAAACCAGCCCATTCATTTGCCTACTTTTTTCCCTAACCCACAAAACAAAGGGGAACGGATACTACGCACTCTGGATGTGCACAGACAACATAAATTCTGTTTGGACAAGACTAAGCCTCTCAGAAAATCTGACCAGCTGCTAGTTGGCTTTGCTGCAGGGGCAGAGGGGAAGGCCATTTCAAAGCAAACAATTTCCGAATGGATAGCCCATTGCATTCATTTCTGCTACAAGCACCATGGAAAACCTACCCCACAGGGGATAAGATCATATTCCAGCAGGGCTGCATCTACCTCTACGGCATTTCTCAGAGGAGTCCCTACCAGGGACATCCTGGAAGCTGCTGCCTGGAGCTCTGTACATACCTTCTGCCTATCTTTTCTAAATCCAGAGCTGGATTTGCCACAGCAGTCTTGCAGGGCTTAATAGCTGGCCCTAATGCTCTTTAACTACCTCCTCCCTTCCTTAGCTTTGGGAATCAACCCAAATGCGCTGACTGCACCAATGAAACACGAAGAACATAGTACAGTTGTATACACTTACCATAAATGTAGATGTTACAAGTGTATTCACTGTTGCAATCGTGGTTACCCTCCCTCCAGCCCCATGACTTCTCTTGGCTCTACCTTTCCTCCTTTGTTGGTATAGATATATTTTTTCTTGGGTATTTGCTTTTTGATGGGGGTGTACCATACCATATAATTGCTTCCTGTTGTGGGGGCACCGGACATCTGGGGCAAGAAAAACTGATGTAATGGCGTTGGCTGCATGTTTTATACCCCTGACGTCATGGAAGAAGCGACAGCATGTGACACAGAAATCCGAAGAGATTGGTATTAAGGCTGGCTGAGGGCTACCTGCAGGCAGATAACCCAAATGTGATGACTGCAATAGTGAATACACTCGAACATCTACAGTTATGGTAAGTGTACACAACTGTACTTTACAGCACTTGACCTTTGTAAAGGACCTACTGACCTCACTGGGGTATACTGTCAATGAAAATAAATCAAAACTAGTCTCCACACAAAAAATTGTATTCCTGGGAGCAAGCCTGGACACAGCATCCCAGATGGCATTCCTTACTCCAATAAAACAAGCCTACCTGACAGACTACTTCTCTCAACTAGCCACCAGGACCCAGTTATCCGCAAGGAAAATCCTGCAAGCTCTAGGGTTCATGGCCTCCTGCATTCTACTCATTCCATATGCCAGACTGCATATGAGGAAACTACAATAGTACCTAAAAAGCCTTTGGTGTCAACACTCTCAAGACCTGGAAACTATCGTACCTATAGTACCCTGTCTAAGGAAAGATTTTTTTTTGGTGGGCAGCAGCATGCAACCACAACAAGGGACTTCCCTTCTCACATCCCCATGCTGGTCAGACCCTCACTACAGACGCATCAGACTGTGCATGGTGTGCACACCTGGACGTCAGGTGCATTCAGGGCCATTGGAGCCCAAGTCAAATACATCTGCACATCAACCATAAAGAGATGCTAGCTGTTCAGCACGCCCTGACAGCTTTCAGACCCCCTACTCTCCCTGGGGCCTCTAGTAATCAAAACCGAACACCACAGTGATGTGGTATATCAACAAGCATGGAGGGGACTCACTCTTATCCTCTCTGCAGGCTCGCCATGACCCTTTGACACACGGCCTCAGCCATGGAAATACACCTGCTAGCACGGTTCCTGCCACGCTCCCTAAACACTCAGGCAGACAACTTAAGCAGAAACCTGCTAGACCCACATGAGTGGCAGCTAAGCCACATAACCTTCAACCTTGTAACCCAGAAATGGGGCACCCTGAAGGTGGACCTCTTTGCCTCCCACTCCAATCATCAGCTCAGCAAATTCTGCACCAGAGAACCTCACAGCAAGGCCTGGAAAGTGGATGCTCTGTCCTACCAATGGGTAAACCTCTTGATCTATGCATTTCCCCCTCTACCACTCATTTCAAGGGTACTGCTCAAAATAAGGGAGGAAAAACCAAGGACAATCAGATTGCCCCAGACTGGCCATGCCAACAATGCGCAGCCTGTCACCCCTGCCACCATGGCACCTACCTCAGATCCCAACTCTCCTGACCCAGAAGAATGGAGAATTCATTCATCCATAATTGCAGACCTTGACCCTGGCAGCCTGGCTTTATTCCCTGACCTCTCCTCAAGCTGCCAGCCTAAGCAAACAAGTCCTGGATGTTATCCATGAGGCCAGACGCCCCAGCACTAGAAAATCCTATGCTGACAAGTGGAAAAGGTTTTGCACCTGGATCCAGGCTAAGGGAGCCGAAACAGCACAGCCCTCCCTACCTCTCATCCTGGATTATCTAGCAGACCTATTACACAGGGGTCTATCCTTCTCTTCTATTAAAATTCATGCTTCTACTATCTCTGCTCATTACAGCACAGAGCCACCTCTCATCAAGCAGTTTCTAAGAGGGGCTAACAAATTAAGGCCACCCAGCAGAGCTCCTACCCCAGCTTGATACCTTAACTTTGTGTTGGAAAAGCTCACCCTACCCCCCTTTGAGCCTGCAGCTTCAGCGAGTTAAAATTCCTCTCTTGGAAAACAGCCTTGCTTCTGGCCATCACATCAGCTTGAAGAGTTTCAGCGCTACAAGCACTCATGGCTGTAGAGCCCTTCATCATTTTCCATGCTGACAGGGTCTCCCTCAGGACTAACCTATCCTTCATGCCTAAAGTGGTGTCCAGTGTGGCTCTCAACCAATCCATTCATTTGCCCACCTTTTTCCCTAACCCATAAAACAAGGAGGAAAGGATTCTGCACTCTCTAGATGTGCACAAACAGCTCAGATTCTATCTGGAAAGGACTAAATCTTTTAGAAAAACTGACCAATTGCTAGTCAGCTTCGCAGCAGGGGCAGAGGGCAAGGCCATATCCAAACAAACAATCTCCAAATGGATAGCACATTGCATCCATTTCTGCTACAAACAGCACAGGAAGCCGCTCCCAAAGGGAGTCAGGACACATTCCACCAGGGCAGCCTCCACCTCTGCAGCTTTTCTCAGAGGGGTCCCCACCAGGGTCTTCCTGGAAGCTGTAACATGGACTTCTGTTCATACCTTCACCGATCATTACCACCTGCCTATCTTCTCCAAATCCAGGACAGGCTTTGCCATTGCAGTCTTGCAGGACATCCTAGCCAGCCCCCAGTCTTCTTGACTGCCTCCACCTTTTCTTCAGCTTTAGGAATCAACCCGTGTGTGACTGCAACAGTGAAACACGAAGAACATATTACAGCTGTGTACACTTACCATAAATAAAGATGTTAGAGTGTATTCACTGTTGCAGTCCTGGTTTTCCACCCTCCATCCCCCTTGTCTCTGTCTCTCTCCCTGTCTCCTGACAGCAATTTTTTGGTATTTACTTTCTACTGGTGGTGTTCTTCCACCATAACCTAGCTCCCTATTTGGGGGCTCTTGACAGCTGGGGCAAGAAAAATTGATGTAATGGCATCGGCTGCCTGATTTTATACCGCTGACTACCTGACGTCAGTCCTGGAGCGACAGCAACTGAAGCAGAAATACTAAGCCTTTAGTATTCGGGCTGACTGAAGGCTACCCCTGGCAGGATAACCCAAGTGTGATGACTGCAACAGTGAATACACACAAACATCTACATTTTACGGTAAGTGTACATAACTGTACTTTGTACATTCACCCTGGGGGTACATGGGATACCGCTTCCCAGTTGTGGAATTTAACTCATCCAATGTTTCTTGGACTTGCATGGCTAGGCTTTAGTGATATTCTGGACTTCTTGCCTAGAATATACCTATCAGCCTAGTATATAGCAAATATCCAGCAAATGTCCATTATGCATACATCTAGAGTATATACATGGGCAAGATCGGTAGTTAATGAATAATTTTATTTCCATAGGGTCATCCAGTGGATGACTGTTAACAATAAAAAGGGGCAAAGTAAAGTGTCAAGCAGGAAAGCTAACTGCAGTAATAGCATTACCATGCTTAAAACAAGCCCATGTACAACTTGAGGTGGAAGAGGATGTTCTTCGTGTTTCAGTGTTAGTCATCACATTTGGGTTATATACTTGCAGTAGCCCTCAGTCGACCTGATTATCAAAGTCTTGGGTCCTGCGTCGGTTGCGGTCTCATCTTCCATAACGTCAGGTGTATAAAACATGCAGCCGACGCCATTACATCAGTCTTTCTTGTAGTGCGGTTCCCGAAGTAGAAGCAGTTCACAAGTGCCAGTCCGCCAATTCCTAAAATTTTCGTTTTTGAGTTTCAGAACCGAAGTCTTCAACTAAGCTAAGTACCCTGTTGGGGAAACTTTTTCTTGCTCTAAAACAATGTCAGTAAAAGTTAATTGTATTTCTTGTGGAAAGCAAATACCTCATAAAGATTTTCATTCGTACTGTATTCCTTGCTTAGGCCCAGACCAAGACGTACCTTGCTGTCGGTTTTGTGTCTTATTTAAACAACAAATTGTTCGTCGTCTGTTTATTTATGCTTCTGAATATTTTGGTACTCTGTTCAGTTATCCAGAAATGGCTTTGGTAAGCCACGCGACTACCGACATTCTGAAAAAACAAAGCAATGATAGACAGAGAGAGAGACCACATAGGTCCAAAGATGCTGACAACTTCGCCGGTACTCGGTAAGGTGCTTTCACAGCCCCTGATACCCGTTACTTCAGATTCGCAGGCCTCTACTGAGACCTATTCTGAGTCTGGTATGCCGCGAGATGCTTCTTCAACTGTGGAACCTGCGGATGTGTCTACCTTGGATGGGTCCGGAGCCGCTCTGCAGGCACCGGGTTCTAAGGGTATATTCAGGCCTACTGACTTGCATATTAAACCGCCATCATCTTCTTCAAGGCCTAAAACTTGAACCATGCCTAGAAAACCGACGCCCAGACCGCATGGTCAGGCCTCTGTGCCTAAAAAACAAATGCTAAGAATGGCTGAAGACCTTATTACTCTAATCCGGGGAAGCCATTCTTCCCCCTCTAAGAGGCCTAGGACTGAGTTTCCTTATGACTCTTCTGATCAGGACTCTGAAATTTCTGTTTCCTCTGATGACCAGGATTTACCCTTATCTACCTATGAGAATTCTGATGCAGAGGATGCCATTCCCTCTACTTCCCCTCCAGGGGATTTCTCTCTCGGTGAAACCTTGCATACTCTTAGGGACCATTTTCGCTGGGAAAGCCAGGATTACTCTGACTCTAAAAAGAGGCTTAGGGATTTCTTACTCCTGCCCCAACACAGGCCTTTAGCTATCCCCCATGTTTTGGACATTGTTGATGATGCCTTCTCGGAATCTAGCTTGGCCCCCTGACTCTCTACCTCCTGCTCCCAGAAAACCAGATAGGTATTACAGGGTTCCTGACTCTGACAAGTTCCTCTTTAAAAATCCTACTGTGGATCCCAAGACCATTTCACAGGGACCCAATGGCATTAAGGCTACTACTGCCAAAAATCCTACCCCCTCTGTTAGAGATTCCAGGGCGCTGGATAGATGGGGTAAGAAGGTATACACTATTGCAACCTTGGCCATTAAGGCTTTAAACTGCCAGTTTCATATGTTAAAGTATCAGCAGCATATTATTGGATTGCTTAAACAGAAAATGATGATGATTCCTGACTCTGCTGAAAATAAAAATTTACAGGATTTAATGCATTCTGCTGAACAAGTTGGAAAACATGCTTTGCAATGTGGATGTTCATCGTGCATACAGCTGCAGTCATAACAGATGGGTTTTCCTGCCGTCAGGTGGGTCCTCGGTCGGCCGAATTCCAAAGTCTAGGTCCGGCATCGGTTGTCGTCGCCTCTTCCCTGACGTCAGTGCGACGGGTATAAAAGAACCAGCCAACGCCATTTTCTTCAGTCTTTCTTGCTGCGCGGTGCCCGAAGCAGAAGCAGTTCGCAAGTGCCGGTCAGCCAGCTCCTGAGATTACGAATATTTTGCAACCGACGTCTTCTTGAAAGCTAAGTACCCCGTTGGGGAAACTTTTCTTACCTCAGACCGATGTCAGACAAAGTTAATAATTGCATTTCATGTGGGAAGCTAATACCGCATAAGGATTTTCATTCCCTCTGCATTCCTTGCTTAGGTCCAGACCACGACGTCTTGGCCTGTCATTTTTGTGCTACATTCAACAGACGCACCATTAAGCGTCGGGCGGTGTTCGCCCAACACTATTTTGGCAAAAAATGTAATTACATTATGTCGTCGGATACTCAGACTCCAGTTTTGAGTAAAAGACGCAAAGATAAGGACCAACATACGAGGTCCGCGGCTTCTACCGACACCACGCCAAAGTCGACTACAGGTGGTCCGGTTCTCAGTGAGGTGCCTACGCAGCCCCTGACTGCCGACGACACTTCATTGGCGGTGTCTACTGTACCCGAGGTCGCAGGCTGTTCGGCCCACACCCCGGCTACCGATACCGAAGCCACTCTTGGCAGGGAAACTCAGAGTTTAGACGGGTCTGCCACCTCTCAAGGTGTCTTCAGGCCTTCCTCTTCTTTTTCCATCAAGGCTTTCACTAAGTCTAAAGCAGCCATGCATTCTAAGAGACAAGCTCCACAGGGCCCTTCTCAGGGCCTCATGCCTGAAAAGTAGATGCTCAAAATGGCTGAGGATTTGATTACTCTTATCAGGGGTTCTCAACCCCCCACCCAGACAAAAGGCCCAGAGTGGAGGAAGTATCCCCCTCCTCGGACCAGGCCTCCATTATTTCAGAGCATTCTGATGACCAGGAACATTCATACTCCCCTTTAGAATATTCTGATGCAGAGGAGTCCATTCCCTCTGTCTCCCCTCCTGAGGATTACTCTTTTGGGGAAACCTTGCATACCTTGAGGGAACACTTCCACTGGGAAGGCCAAGAGTACTCAGACTCCAAGAAAAGGCTTAGGGATTTTCTCTTGCTCCCTCAGCACAAGCCTCTGGCTATACCTCCCGTCTTAGACATTCTTGATGTGTATTCGGAGGCCTGCCTTAACCCAGACTCTTTACCTCCAGCCACAGTCAAGCCTGACAGGTATTACCGGGTTCCTGACTCACACCAATTCCTATACAAAAGCCATTCGGCTGACCCAGAAACCATCTCACAGGGTCCCAAGGGAATTAAGGCCTCCACTGCTAAAAAATCCATTACCTTCAGAGAGAGAGATTCCAGAGCTTTAGAAAGGTGGGGGGAAAAGGTATACACCTCTGCCACCTTAACCATGAGGGCATTAAATTGCCAGTTCCACATGTTAAAGTACCAGCAGTTTCTGTTATCACAGTTGAGAAGCAAAATGTCACAACCTGAACAACCAGACTTGAAGGAGTTGCAGGATTTGATGCATAGTGCAGAACAAGTGGGTAAACATACCTTGCAATGTGGTTTTGATGCTTTAGAGGCCTCATGCAGAGCTGCTGTTACAGGATCAGTCATACGTAGACATGCCTGGCTCAAAGAGCAAACCTTACCAGATCATGTCAAAGCTAAATTACTAGATGCCCCTCTGCAAAAAGATGCATTATTTGTTGTTAAAGCTGAGGAGGTATTAAAAAAAATGGAGGAAAAGGCTAAATCAATGCAAACAGTGAAAGATTTCCTACAGGTACAACCTCCACGTTTCAGTAGAAATTGGCCTTCCAAAAATTGGTCCTTTCTAGCCACGGACAGACCCCAAAGAGGTAGATACAGGCGGCAGAGGGCAATCTCAAGGATCGTTTAGAGGCAGACAATGGCAAGCTGCTACACAAAGAGGTGGTGAGGATAGTTCACAGCCATTCAGAAAGCAGACCCAATAACTTTCCCCTTTGCATGCCAAGCAAGGCTCAAATGGCAGCACCTTTAGGCGGAAAACTGGCATTTTCGAAATGTTGGCATATTGTCACAAAAGACAAATGGATCCTGGACATTATAAACAGAAGCTACGGATTCCATTTTCACACCCTTCTAAAAATGAGAGGCATGCCAAACCTGCCACACAATCAAAGGGCAGAGGCACAAAAACAAATTTCAGATCTCATGGACATGAAAGCTATTCAAGAGGTACCTACACAAGAACAAGGTCAAGGTTTTTACTCCAGACTATTCCTGGTACCAAGGAAGGGAAAAGATTGGAGACCTATTTTGGACCTATCCATCCTAAACACATTTTTACTCGTACCAAAATGCAAGATGCTCACATTACAGCAGCTTCTTCCCATGCTGGGCAAGGAGTCATGGCTGGTAACGGACCTCAAGGAGGCATACCTGCATGTCCCAATCAGACAAGATTGCAGAAGATACCTCAGATTTCTTGCAGGATCAACCCATTATCAATTCTCTGAATTGCCCTTTGGCTTATCTACTGCGCCCAGAGTATTCACGAAATGCCTGGCATCAGTAATTGCCTACTGCAGACTTCAAGGGATACAAATATACCCATATTTGGACGACTGCCTGATCCAAGCAGACAGCAAGCACATACTTCTGAAACATCTGGCTTTTGTAATAATGTTGTTGAATTCTCTGGGATACACAGTCAACAAAAACAAGGCTAATACCCTCTCAAACAATAATTTTCCTGGGTGCCAATTTGGACACAAACACCCAGATGGCCTAATTCACGCCAGAGAAACGGTGGCAACTAACTCAATACTTCAGAAAACTAGCAAATTTCACCAGGCTGACTGCAAGGAAAATCCTGCAGGCTATGGGATTCATGGCATCTTGCATCCTACTAATCCCATGTGCAAAGCTGCATATGAGGAAACTTCAATGGTACCTGAAAAACCTATGGTCTCAACACAGTCACAGTTTGGAAACAATAATACCACTGATTCCATGTCTTCAAAAGAAATGTCTGTGGTGGGCTCAAGCATGCCAAAGAAACACAGGTCTCCCATTCTGCAAGCCTCAAGCAAATCAAGTCATCACAACAGATGCCTCGGACTACGCCTAGGGGGGTGCACATGACACATCGGTGCATTCAGCGCAAATGGTCCCAAAAAGAAAAGCACCTACACATCAATCAAAAGGAAATGCTAGCAGTAGTAAATGCTATTATGGCTTTCAAAGACCTTCTGCATCCAGGTCAACTATTGATAAGGACAGACAACACCACAGTAATGTGGTACATAAACAAACAGGGAGGAACCCATTCATACCCGCTATGCAGGCTGGCCATGTCTCTTTGGAACATGGCTCTGGAATTACAAGTCGAGCTTCAAGCACAGTACTTGCCAGGCAAGGAAAACACTCTGGCAGACAACCTAAGCAGAAATATGACAGATCCACACAAATAGAAGTTGCATCCTCAAGTTTTTACAGAGATAATTCAAGCATGGAGAAGGCCAGACATAGATCTCTTTGCCTCCCACAAAAATCACCAATTGGCAAAATTCTGCTCAAGGACCTTTCATCCACAGGCCTGGAGAGTGGACGCACTCTCTTTCAGTTGGACAACAATGACAGTTTATGCCTTTCCACCTCTTCCTCTGCTACCCAAAGTTCTATTAAAAACCAGAGCAGACAGACCAAAGATGATTCCATTGCTCCAGACTGGCCAAGACAACACTGGTACCCACTCCTGAGGAGCCTGATGCATTCCCCACCATGGATCCTACCTCTAATGCCTCTTCTGACTCGGCACAGCTTCAAAACTCTTCACAGTCAGCTGAAAACACTCAATCTGGCCGCATGGAAGATCCCTTAACTTCACAACAGACCCTACTCTCCAAGGAGGTGCAGGATGTCATTTTGGAGGCCAGAAGGCCTTCTACTAGAAAAGCTTACTCCACACAATGGAAACGGTTTTGTGCCTGGAATGAGAAAAAGGGCCAGAATCCTGGAATACTGAATTTACCTCAAATATTACAGTATTTAGCTGAGATGCTAAGCAGTGGACTTTCGTTCTCCTCCATCAAAATCCATGCCTCAGCCATTTCTGCAGAATACAACACTGATCCTCCTTTATTCTCTCACCCCCTCTTAAGACAGTTCCTCAGAGGGGCTAAGAATATAAAACCCCCAAGGAAACAACCAGTACCTGCTTGGGACCTCAATTTCATACTAGAAAAACTGACCTTGCCTCCTTTTGAGCCAACTGCTTCAACAGAACTGCAATACTTGTCTTGGAAAACAGCCTTCCTCCTGGCAATCACTTCAGCTCGCAGGGTTTCGGAACTACAAGCCCTCATGGCTGTGCAGCCTTTCATCATTTTCCATCAGGACAGAGTTACCTTACGAACCAATCTGTCCTTTATGCCAAAGGTAGTATCCATGGTAGCTTTGAATCAGGCTATCCACTTACCTACCTTCTACCCTAATCCTCAAAACAAAGGGAAAAGACTACTACATTCCTTGGACTTTCACAGCTGTGTTATTATTTGGACAGAACAAAGCCTTTCAGAGAATCAGAGCAACTCTTTGTGTCCTATGCTACAGGAGCTCAAGGGAAGCCAATTTCCAAACAGACAATCTCAAAATGGATAGCCCACTGCATACGCTTTTGTTATTCATGGTAAAACTGTACCTGTAGGCATCAGATCTCACTCCACAAGGGCCACAGCTACCTCTGCAGCTTTCCTCAGAGGGGCTCCTAACAAAGATATTTTGGAAGCAGCCACTTGGAGTTCTGTGCATACCTTCTCCAAGCACTATCACCTACCATTATACTCCAAAACTAGAGCAGGCTTTGCCACTGCAGTCTTGCAGGGCATCCTGGATCCTCCTAGATGTTCATCGTGCATACAGCTGCAGTCATAACAGATGGGTTCTCCTGCCGTCAGGCGGGTCCTCGGTCGGCCGAATTCCAAAGTCTAGGTCCGGCGTCGGTTGTCGTCGCTTCTTCCCTGACGTCAGTGCGACAGGGGTATAAAGGAACCAGCCGACGCCATTTTCTTCAGTCTTTCTTCCCGCGCGGTGCCCGAAGCAGAAGCAGTTCGCAAGTGCTGGTCGGCCAGCTTTTGAAATTACGAGATTTGGAAACCGAAGTCTTCTTAAAAGCTAAGTACCCCGTTGGGGAAACTTTTCTTGCCTCAGACCGATGTCAGACAAAGTTAATAATTGTATTTCTTGTGGGAAGCAAATACCGCATAAGGATTTCCATTCCCTCTGTATACCTTGTTTAGGCCCAGACCACGATGTCTCGGTCTGTCGCTTTTGTGCTGCATTCAACAAACGCACTATTAAGCGTCGGGCGGAGTTCGCCCAGCATTATTTTGGAAAAGCATTTAACTATACTATGTCGTCGGATACTCCGACTCCGGTTTTGTCTAAAAAACGCAAAGACAAGGACGGACACACGAGGTCCGCGGCCTCTACCAACACCACGCCAAAGCCGACTACACGTGGTCTGGTTCTCAGTGAGGTGCCTACGCAGCTCCTGATTACCGACGACACTTCTTTGACGGTGTCTCCTGTGCCCGAGGTAGCAGGCTCCTTGGCCCACACCCCGACTACAGATACCGAAGCCACTCTTGGCGTTGAAACTCAGAATGTGGACAGGTCCACCTCCACTCAAGGTGTCTTCAGACCTTCCTCTTCTTTCTCCATCAAGGCTTTCACAAAGTCTAAAGCAACCATGCACCCTAAGAGACCAGCTACACAGGGCCCATCTCCAGGCCCCATGCCTAAGAAACAGATGCTTAAAATGGCTGAGGATTTAATTACTCTAATCAGAGGCGCTCAGCCCCCACCGGACAAAAGGCCCATTGTGGAGGAAGATTTCCCCTCCTCTGATCAGGGCTCCATTATTTCAGAGCACTCTGATGATGAGGAACATTCTTACTCCCCTTTTGAAGACTCTGATGTGGAGGAGTCCATTCCTTCTGTATCCCCCCCTGAGGATTACTCATTTGGGGAAACTTTGCATACCTTAAGGGAACACTTCCACTGGGAAGGCCAGGATTATTCAGATTCCAAGAAAAGGCTCGGGGAATTTCTCTTGTTACCTCAGCATAGGCCTCTGGCTATACCCTCCTGTCTTGGACATCCTAGATGATGTTTACTCGGAGGCTTGCCTTAACCCGGACTCTCTACCTCCAGCTCCAGTTAAGCCTGACAGGTACTACAGGGTTCCTGGCTCACACCAATTTCTTTACAAAAGCCATGCTGCTGACCCAGAAACCATCTCACAGGGCCCCAAGGGAGTTAAGGCCTCCATTGCCAAAAATCCATTGCCTTCCGAGAGAGATTCCAGATCTTTAGAAAGGTGGGGAAAAAAGGTATATACCTCAGCTACCTTATCCATGAGGGCCTTAAACTGTCAGTTTCATATGCTAAAATACCAACAGTTTTTGTTATCACAATTGAAGAGTAAAATGTCACAACCTGAACAACCAGACTTGAAGGAGTTGCAGGATTTGATGCATAGTGCAGAACAAGTGGGTAAGCATACCTTACAATGTGGTTTTGATGCTCTAGAGGCCTCATGTAGAGCTGCTGTTACAGGATCAGTCATACGTAGGCATGCCTGGCTCAAGGAACAAGCCTTGCTTGATCATGTCAGAGCTAAATTACTAGACGCCCCTCTTCAAAAGGATGTACTATTTGGTGCTAATGCTGAGGAGGAATTGAGGAAAATGGAGGAAAAGGCTAAATCAATGCAAACTGTGAAAGAATTTCTACAGGTTCAACCCCCACTTTTTAGTAGAAATTGGCCTTCCAAAAACTGGTCCTTTCCTGCCACAGACAGACCCCAAAGAGGCAGATACAGGCTCGAGGGGCAGAGGACAATCCCAAGGCTCGTATAGAGGCAGACAATGGCAAGCTCCTACACAAAGAGGTGGTGAGGACAACTCGCAATCTTTCAGAAAGCAAACCCAATGACTTTCCCCTTTGCATGCCAACCAGGTTTCAAATGGCAGCCCCCTTAGGAGGAAAGCTGGCATTATTTTCAAAAAATTGGCATGTTGTCACAAAGGACAAATGGATCCTGGACATTATAAACAGAGGCTACAAATTCCATTTTCACACCCTTCCAAAAATGAGAGGCATGCCAAACCTGCCACACAGTCAAAGGGCAGAGGCACAAAAGCAAATTACAGATCTCATAAACATGAAAGCTATTCAAGAAGTACCTACGCACGAACAAGGTCAATTTATTTTATTTATTTATTTATTTATTTCAGTTTGATTACCGGGGAAGTCCACTGGGCCAAGAAGTGCCCATTTTCAGTGGAGGCCCGGGGAGAAAAGCTCCACAAGCAATACAATGAAACATGGTTACATAAAGTTAATGGTATAATACAAGAGTAAGATTCAAGCAGTCAGGAAATACATTTACATAAAATGTGTCAAGGTTTTTATTCCAGGCTATTTCTGGTGCCAAGGAAGGGAAAAGATTAGAGACCTATTTTGGATCTATCCATCCTAAACACATTTCTACTCGTACCAAAATTCAAGATGCTCACTCTACAGCAACTTCTTCCCATGCTGGGCAAGGAGTCTTGGCTGGTAACATTGGACCTCAAGGAGGCATACCTGCATATCCCAATCAGACAAAATTGCAGAAGGTACCTCAGATTTCTTGCAGGTTCAACCCATTATCAATTCTCTGCATTGCCCTTTGGATTATCTACTGTGCCCAGAGTATTCACGAAATGCCTGGCATCAGTAATTGCCTACTGCAGACTTCAAGGGATACAAATATATCCGTATTTGGACGACTGCCTGATCCAAGCAGACAGCAAGCACATTCTTCTGAAACATCTGGCTTATGTAATAATGTTATTGAAATCTGTAGGATACACAGTCAGCAAAAAGAAATAAAGGCTAATACCCTCTCTGAAGATAATTTTCCTGGGTGCCAATTTGGACACAAACACCCGGATGGCCTACCTCACGCCAGAGAAGCAGGGGCAACTAATACAATACTTCAGAACACTAGCAAATTGCACCAGGCTAAGCAAGGAAAATCCTGCAGGCTCTGTGATTCATGGCATCTTGCATCTTACTAATCCCATGTGCAAAGCTGCATATGAGGAAACTACAATGGTACCTAAAAAACATATGGTGTCAACACAGCCACAGTTTGGAAACGATAATACCACTAATTCCATGTCTGCAAAAGGAATTTCTGTGTTGGGCTCAAGCATGTCAAACAAACACAGGTCTTCCATTCAGCAAGCCTCAAGCAAATCAAGTCATCACAACAGATGCCTCGGACTACGCCTGGGGGGCACACATGACAGATCGGTGCATTCAGGGCAAATGGTCCCAAAAAGAAAAGCACCTTCACATCAATCAAAAAGAAATGCTAGCAGTAATAAATGCTATGAAAGCTTTCAAGGACCTTCTACAACCAGGTCAATTATTGATAAGAACGGACAACACCACAGTCATGTGGTACATAAACAGAGAGGAACACATTCTTACCCCTAATGCAGACTGGCCATGTCACTTTGGAACATGGCCATGGACTTACAAATGGAACTACAAGCACAGTACTTGCCAGGCAAGGAAAACACGCTGGCAGACAACCTAAGCAGGAATATGACAGATCCACACAAATGGAAATTGCATCCAAAAGTTTTTACAGAAATAATCCAAGAATGGGGAAGGCCAGACATAGATCTCTCTGCCTCCCATAAGAATCATCAATTGACAAAATTCTGCTCAAGGATCTTTCATCCAAAGGCCTGGAAAGTGGACGCTCTTTCTTTCAGTTGGACATCAATGACAGTTTATGCCTTCCCTCTTCTTCCTCTGCTGCCCAAAGTTCTATTAAAGACCAAAGCAGACAGACCAAAGATGATTCTCATTGCTCCGGACTGGCCAAGGCAACACTGGTACCCACTCATGAGGAGCCTGACGCATTCCCCCCCATGGACCCTGCCTCTAATGCCTCTTCTTATGACTCAGCACAGTTTCAAACCTCTTCACAGCCAGCTAAAAACACTCAATCTAGCCGCATGGAAGATTCCTTAGCATCTCAACAGGCCCTACTCTCCAAGGAGGTGCAGGATGTCATTTTGGAGGCCAGAAGGCCATCAACTAGAAAAGCTTACTCCGCAAAATGGAAAAGTTTTTGTGTCTGGAATGAGAAAAAGGGCCAGGATCCTGGAAAACTGAATTGGCTGAACTGTTAAGCAGTGGACTTTCTTTCTCCTCCATCAAAATACATGCCTCAGCCATTTCTGCAGAATACAACACTGATCCACCTTTATTCTCTCACCCTCTCTTAAGACAGTTCCTCAGAGGGGCTAAGAATTTAAGGCCTCCAAGGAAACCACCAATACCTGCTTGGGATCTTAATTTCATTCTGGAAAAATTGACCTTGCCTCCTTTTGAGCCAGCTGCCTCATCAGATTTGCAATATTTGTCCTAGAAAACAGCTTTCCTTCTGGCTATCACCTCAGCTCGTAGAGTTTTAGAACTACAGGCTCTCATGGCTGTCCAGCCTTTTATCATCTTCCATCAGGACAGAGTTTCCTTACGAGCCAACCCGTCCTTTATGCCTAAAGTGGTATCCAGGGTAGCTTTAAATCAGGCCATGCATTTACCTACTTTTTATCCTAATCCTCAAAACAAAAGGGAGAGATTACTACATTCCTTGGACATCCACAGACAGCTGCTTTATTATTTGGACAGAACAAAGCCTTTCAGAAAATCAGAACAGCTCTTTGTGGCCTATGCGGTAAGAGCTCAAGGGAAACCAATTTCCAAACAGACAATCTCAAAATGGATAGCCCACTGCATACGCTTTTGCTATTCCTTTCATGGCAAAACTGTTCCTACAGGCATTAGAACTCATTCCACCAGGGCCACAGCCACCTCTGCAGCCTTCCTCAGAGGAGTTCCTACCAAGGATATTTTGGAAGCAGCCACTTGGAGTTCTGTGCATACCTTCTTCAAGCACTACAACCTACCATTATACTCCAAATCTAGAGCAGGCTTTGCCACTGCAGTCTTGCAGGGCATTTTGGCTCCTCCTAGTTCCAACTAGTGCCTACCACCCCTTTCTTAGCTTTGGGATTCTACCCATCTGTTATGACTGCAGGTGTATGCACGATGAACATAGTACAGTTTTGTACCTACCATAAATGTAGATGTTCGAGTGCTAATACAGCTGCAGTCCAGGTTTCCCTCCCTCCTTCCCCTCTTGGGACAGGCCTATTGGCTAACACCTCCTCATACAACCTGATTGGGGTATTCATTTATGGTGTATTTGCTTGCAACTACTGTTTTTTGATTATATTGCATTGCATTATTACATAAATTTATGTATTGCCTTCCTTCTGGGGGCACCTGACATCTGGGGCAAGAAAAACTGAAGAAAATGGCGTCGGCTGGTTCTTTTATACCCCTGTCGCACTGACGTCAGGGAAGAGGAGACGACAACCGACGCCGGACCTAGACTTTGGAATTCGGCCAACCGAGGACCCGCCTGACGGCAGGAAAACCCATCTGTTATGACTGCAGCTGTATTAGCACTCGAACATCTACATTTATGGTAGGTACAAAACTGTACTTTTTGATTCATTACAGGCATCTTGCAGGGCTGCTGTCACTGGGTCTGTACTTAGGCTTGCTTGGCTTAAGGAACAATCTTTGCCAGATCATGTTAAAGCTAAATTGTTGGATGCTCCCTTAAACCACGACCGCCTGTTTGGCAACACAGCAGAAGTAGTACTTAAAAAGATGGAGGAAAAAGCTAAATCTATGCAAACTGTCAAAGATTTCCTGCAAGTACAGCCTCCCAGATTTAGTAGGCCTTGGCCCTCTAAGAATTGGTCCTTTCCTGCCTCTTCCAGGCCTTTTCGGTCCAAACCCAGAACCAGCAGAACACCCAGGCTTCAGTCCCAAGGTACTCCCAGAATTAAGCAGTGGGGAGCTCCCACTTCCAAAGCAGGGAGTAGTTAACTACCCCTATGGTAAACTGTCTCAATAACTTAACTTTAAAACTTACAAGCCCTGCACAACTGACTGTTCCTTTAGGGGGAAAGATTGCCGCACAGGCAAAAAATTGGGAACTCATTACCCAGGACAAATGGGTTTTAAATATACTTTCCCAAGATACAGCTTCCACTTCCACTCCTTACCACCCCCAAACGGTTGGCCAGATATACCCCCAAATCAGTGGGCAGAGGCTCAAAATCAAGTTCTCTGTCTCATAACTATCAGGGCTATTCAACCTGTCCCAGAAGAGGAAAGGGGACAAGGTTTCTACTCAAGACTTCTCCTGGAGTCCTATCCTGGATCTCTCTATCCTAAGCACATTTTTGGTGATCCCAAAATTCAAAATGCTAACTCTTCACCAGCTGCTTCCTATGCTAGGCAAAGATGCCTGGATGGCAACACTGGATTTAAAGGAAGCCTACCTGCACATCCCAATCAGGGAATCTTGCAGAAGATACCTACACTTCAAAGCAGGCTACATGCACCACCATCAATTCTCTGCACTGCCCTTTGGCTTATCTACTGCGCCCAGGGTATTCACAAAGTGCCTAGCTCCAATCATTGCATTTTGCAGGCAAAGAAGTATTCAAATATACCCATACCTGGACAATTGTCTAATTCAGGCAGAAAGCCAGGACATACTATTGAATCATCTGGCGTTTGTACAGAAATTGCTAACTTCTCTGGGGTACACCATAAACTAAAAGAAATCACATCTTGTACCCTGCCAACAAATTGTATTCCTGGGAGCAAGCTTGAACACAACTTCCCAGATGGCTTTCCTCACGCCAGAAAAATAATTTCATTTGACAGCTTTCTTCAGACTACTGGCCACAAAGACCCAGCTGTCTGAAGGAAAATACTGCAAGCCCTGTGGTTCATGGCATCCTGCATTCTCCTAATTCCATATGCAAGACTGCATATGAGGAAGCTGCAATGCTATTTAAAAAGCCTATGGTGTCAACATTCTCAGGATCTAGAAGCAATGATTCCTAATCATACCTTGTCTACAGATAGAGTTCCTTTGGTGGGCAGAGGCCTGCCACCAAAACAAGGTACTGCCATTCACTTTACCCCCTGCCGCCCAACCCTAACAGATGCATCAGACTGTGCATGGTGAGCTCACTTGGCAGGGAAGTGCATTCAGGGCAAATGGAACCCAAGTCAAATGCATATCAATCAAAAAGAAATGTTAGCTGTACAGAATGCTCTGATAGCTTTCAAGGACCACATTCTTCCAGGAATTAATGGTAAAGACTGACAACACACCACTGTTATGTGGTACATAAACAAGCAGGGGGGAACCTGCTCATACCCTCTCTGCAGACTAGCCATGGCTCTGTGGAACACAGCCTTGAGCTACCAAGTGCACCTACAGGCTCAATTCCTGCCAGGAAAGCTAAATACACTGGCAGACGAACTAAGCAGAAATCTCATGGACCCACACGATTGGAAACTGGAACCAAAGATATTCAACATGTTGAGAAACAAATGGGGGAGCCCAAAGATAGACATGTTTGCCTCTCCCCAGAACTACTAAATGGACAAGTTCTGCACAAGGACTCCCAACAAACAAGCTTGGAAAGAGATTTTTCCAGGTGAAGGACAGGGCATCCAATCAGTTTATGCCTTTCATCCACTGCCTCTCCTCTCCAAGGTACTACTAAAAATCAAACAGGGCAAGCCAAGGACGATGCTGATTGCACCAGACTGGCCATGCCAACACTGGTACCCCTATTTGTGCAATGTGTCACTGCTGGCACCATGGAACCTGACTCAGACCCCTGCCCTGCTGTCCCAGCAGGAGGGCCAGATTCTGCACCCATCGCTTCAAACCCTGAACCTGGCAGCCTGGCTAATTACCTGATCTCTCTGTTACCATCCCCTCAGTAAGCAAGTGTTGGATGTCATTCTGGAGGCAAGGATGCCTAGTACTCGAAAATCCTATGCTGAAGAATGAAAAATATTCTGTTCCTGGAACCAGACTCTGGGGGATGGGCACAGCAGTGCCCAATTTACCTCAGATTCTTCGATACTTAACTGAGTTGCTTCACAAGGGCCTTTCCTTTTCCTCCATCAAAATTCATGCCTCAGCCATTTCAGCTCATTACAACACAGAACCATCCCTCTTCTCTCATCCACTGCTGAAGCAGTTCCTCAGAGGGGCCAAAAACTTAAGACCACCCAGGAGAGCCCCTACTCCAGACTGGGACCTTAACTTTGTATTGGAAAAAAATCACTCTACCTTCTTTTGAGCCATCTGCAAATGCAGAGTTGAAATTCCTTTCTTGGAAAACATCCCTTCTTTTAGCCATCACTTCAGCAAGAAGGGTGTCCGAATTGCAGGCCCTCATGGCAGTGGAGCCTTTCATCATCTTTCATGCAGACAGGGTGTCCCTCAGGACCAATCCCTCCTTCATGCCCAAGGTGGTATCCAGTGTGGCCCTTAAGTCCATTCATTTGCCAACCTTTTTTCTAATCCGCAGAACAAAGAGGAACGAATACTGCACTCCTTAGATGTGCACAGACAACTTAGATTTTACTTGGACAGAACTAAACCTCTCAGGAAGTCTGAACAGCTGCTGGTTGCATTTGCTGCAGGGGCAGAGGGGGGAAGGCCATTTCAATGCAAACCATTTCTAAGTGGATAGGCCATTGCATTCATTTCTGCTATAAGCACCATGGAAAACCTACCCCACAGGGGATAAGACCACATTCAACCAGGGCTGCATCTACCTCTACAGCCTTTCTCAGAGGTGTCCCTACCATGGACATCCTAGAAGTTGCTACCTGGAGTTCTGTACATAACTTCACCAAGTATAACCATTTGCCATTTTTCTCTAAATCCAGAGCTGGCTTTGCCACTGCAGTCTTGCAGGACCATATAGCTGGTCCTAATGCTATCTAATTTCCTCCTCCTATCCAGAGCTTTGGGAATCTACCCAAATGTGATGACTGCAACAGTGAAACACGAAGAACATAGTACAATTGTGTACACTTACCATAAATGTAGATGTTTGAGTGTATTCACGGTTACAGTCCTAATTACCCTCCCTCTAGACCCTGACATCTATTGGCTATACCTCTGTTCTTGTTTACTATGCTAAAATCTTTTTGGTGTATTTGCTGTTTTGTTGGAGGTGTAACCTTGTATATATAATTGCTTCCCATTATGGGAGCGCCTGACGTCTGGGGCAAGAAAAGCTGATGTTATGGCATCGGCTGCATGCTTTATACCCCTGACTACCTGATGTCATGGAAGATGAGACAGCAACCAATGCAGGACCCAAGACTTTGATAATCAGGCCGACTGAGGGCTACTGCAAGCAGGTAACCCAAATGTGATGACTGCAGCAGTGAATACACTCTAACATCTACATTTATGGTAAGTGTACACAACTGTACTTTTCCCCTTCAGCCAAAGGTAGTTGGTAATTTTCTAGGTCAAAATCCCTAGACCAGCAGAGGCAGATATCGCAGTATTCAAAGACTTCAAATGTACACACTTCCTACTTTTCTACGGTGACATCTCAGAGTTTAAATACAACTGTTAGTCCCCCAAAAGGCATTCAGCCCCTACCTAGAAACTATAAATCTGGCAGTCCCTACCAAAACTAAACAAAATGGGAAGGGTACGAGCAAACCAGCCTGGTGGTCCACATGCATAAATAAACATTATAACAAGGAAAAGGCTCATCAGAATTTACAGCAAAACTGAAGACCCACAAGTCAAGGCCAACCTCCAAAGGATATCCAAGGTACTGAAAATATCAGGAAAACAAAGGCCTCCTATGAACTTAGACTGGTATCAGAAACTAAGAAAAGTTAAAAAAATCCTTTTTACTTGCATCAGAAAATTATGTAACACCAAACATTGCTCTGAATTTATTCATAATTGGACTATTACTCTGATCCAGTGAATACTGCAAATGTATTAGCAAACAGGGTCAGTATAAATTTCACCCCAGAGACAGCTATACAAAACCCCTAGTTTTACCAAAGAACACCTATTAAAAGTACTCTCATGTGTCCTTCCTTACATCAGAATGATCCTTTACACAGTTTTTCACCTCTTGAAAGGCAATTAAGTATTCAGACTGTACAAATTTCCTATGAATCCAACTTCCAAAACAATGCCATTTTAGAGCAAACGCAAAGTAAACTCAAAGATAATTTCTAGTTTATCTCATACATGCAGTGTACCGCCTCTGAAACAGGGTGATAAAAGAGTTCTTGGAGCATCATATCTACCAGGTGTACAGATAAGATACATCAATACATACACACAGAAAGTTTACAAAACATGAAAGGGAAAATGCCTCTCAAGATAAGACCAGGTAAAAGGTTTGGGATAAGTGATAGAAGTGAGCAGGAATGCATAGGAGCAAAGTTCATGTGCTTTTGTATAATACCAACAAACCCCTGTACTACTTTTATTACCTGGAGTTGAAATGGAATTCACTATGCTACTTAGAATTAGCTTCCCTAGATGATTTTAACAACTGGCTTAGTTTCTGGTGTCACTTCAGGGGAGTCCAATGTCTATCAACATGGGAGGACGTGCTTTGCCAAGATTGGTCTGCACCTCTCTGCAATGGGCTTTCAGGTATTGGCTAAAATGTTGTCCATCACTTAGAACATATTTAAGGCAATCAGAAAAAACTAGTAAAAGCACTACTACAAAGAAATGGCTCACACACTGTGTCTGAAGTACAAAATCCAATGAACAATGAGTAGAGGAAGAGACAGAAATGGCTGCTATATCCAGTTTAAAAACATTTACTTCAGTGCACAAACAGTTACTGTTTGTGTACTGAAGTAAAAGTTTTTAAACTAGCTATAGCAGCAGTTTGTGTCTTCCTCTACTCATATTCAAGGTAATGTCAAAACAACAAAAGTACCAACATAGCCAAAAAAAAAACATAAAAGCAACCCTAAGGTGTTACTGTTCAGTGCTCGGAACTTAAATAAGAAACTCCAAGCTCTCCTCATTCTGGATAATGTGGATATATGTATTGTTAGTGAGACTTGTTAAGCTGCAAAAAGCACTCCCAACAGTGGTAGGCTACAGTGCCTTTCTCATATATTTAGACCAGCAGCAGCACATACTTGGAGCTAAAGGTAGAGGTGTCTCATTCTACATTTCTACATTAACAAGAAATACAGCTCCAGGTTGGGTAGACAAGATGATGCCTGGAGTTCATCCTCATCCAAATCTCCATGACAGGATTCTTTACCATGTCCTATGCAGCTGTAGGGCACCCTCTATTTTCAACTGTTTTCTGCACTTCTGATTAAAAATGTATTTGATGCATATCTTCTTTATTTTTAGGCTTGATGAATTGAATCCTTACTTCTGATCTGATCTTTGTCTCCTTTTTGTTTCTCTACTTCTGTTCATTTTACTTGTTGCTGCACTTGAAAAACACTAGCGTAGAGCTGAAACTAGTACTGTTTGTGACCTTTGGAGCTTGTAGTACAGTTAATCTTTAGTGTAGAGGCTTAGCTGTTGCTCCATGGGAGGGAGTTTTAGTCTGATCTAGCTAGAGTTACTGCTACAGGGCTCTGTTTTAAGGTGTTTTTGATTGGATAATTGGAACTTTGGCTGGTTTCTGTTTCTCTGCCTTAAATTGCAAATGTTTAAACCAGTTTGTGCTTGTTTGCTCAAAGATGCAGTGAGTTAGGCCTTCTGCCCTTGTTCTGCTGTTCTCAAAAAAAAAAAAACTGCTGTTAAACTACAAAAGATAATTGCTTATTTTCAACTGTTTTCTGTATTTCTGATTAACTAAAAGAATATTTGATGCATATCTGTTTAAACTGTGCAACTGTTTTTTTTTAGGCTTCGTGAATTTAATCCTTACATCTGTTCTGATCTTCTATTCCCACCCACCCAACTGTTGTCATCTTACAGCTTGGTGGCTCTTGAGTTGACCGCCTCTACAATAAATTTGATATCGCACACTCCTCCCAGTCCCATTGCAAAGTGAGATCAGTTGTGAAGGCCCAACCACTGCATCATTTCATTCTACTGAGTACAGTGGGATCAGTTGTGAAGGCCCACCCTTTAGCTTCTTTACCTTGAATTATCTTCTGTTTCCCCACTTTCTGCTTAAAAAAAGTGTGCCTCTTCCTACTTCATTTTGCTGCTTGTGCTTAGGTGTTCAACCGCATTTAGTTTGCCGCATTTGTTACTGCTCATCGGTAGTCTGATTAAATTGATGACCGTATTCCACTGAATTTTTGCTTTATTTGAGCTGTTTTTTACTGTTTTAATTTGAGCTAATTTATCACATTTGCATGGTTTTAAAGCAATTAACTGCATTTCATTACTCTTTAACTGTATTTCATTGTTATATACTGCAATTCATTGCTGTTTACCTGCATTTTACTGCATTTCATTACCGTTTAGCTGTATTTTTTCATAATATGAGTTCTGTTTTTGTCTGTAAGTGGTTAATCTGTGCTTTTTTGTGGGTTTTACTGTGTTCTTACCCCTAAATTGAGTAGCATAGTCTGGATGAAAGATTTGCTGCATCCAGAGCTGTTTGTTTTTGCCTTCTGTGTTTCTGGCAGCCATCTTGTGTTGGTAGGGCATCCATCTTGTGTTGATATGGGTCTGTCACCTCTGCTAGTGAGAGTAGCAGGGCTGCCTGGACCTTGTCTGGCACAGGCTGATAAAGCAGGGACTAGCAGGCTTGGCTAGATTTCTGTGTTACTAGAACCTTTTATTTTTTGTGATATTTAAACCCTGAGGTTGAGCTGGTTTTGCACGTCACTTTTTCAAACCTATTGTGAGGTATTCAGCTACACATTTTCTCTTAGTAACACTTGTGTGATCACCTAGTAGTACTCCTCTTAGACCTTCCACCCTTTAACCCCCTTAGCTCTCTCTGGCCTCTCTTCCTCAGATTCTGACAAATATGGAAGGACAATTTCGTACGGTTTCTCCTGCCAGCCTGCTTGATATTGGCATCCCGAGACAGTGTAGCAACTGCCTCATGTACATGGACAACCCTCTACTACAACCATCTAGGAACACAATTTGTGAGAGATGCAATTACACTAAGAACCTAGAGTCTGTGCTCTCTACCTTACAAGCCAGTATGTCTGGCATTGCGAAGGTTGTCAACACAGGCATCACACCTCAACCACCCACACCTACACAACACACGACCACATATGTGGAGGTCCTCAACAAAAACATACCCAAACAAAAGAGACCTCCATGGCAAAAACACAGGTGAACTCCACTGCCCAGCACACCACACATCCACATGCCTGTGTCACATAGCCTCTAAGAGCCAAATATAAACCCAACATATTAGTCATAGGAGACTCCATTGTGAGAAGCACAGATGTGCCCCTCGCCAGGCTGGATAAGGGGAAAGTCACAGTAAGTTGTTTGTCAGGTGCCAGAATTCGCCATATCACCCATGCACTCAAGACTCTTAACAGATATTGTTATGACTCCGTCATAGTCCATGTTGGCATGAATGACTTCAGACATACCTCCATGGACTATGTGAAGAGAGAGAGAGATGATCAAGTTCTCTGAGTGTGTCCCAGGCAAGTATCTTCCTAGCCTTAAGCAGCATTTTACTGTCACCCAGAATGATGCCTCAGTACAGACAAAATTATTGTCTGTAACAGTTGGCTTAGTTTCTGGTGTCATTCCAAGCAGATCCAGTACCTGACAGCCTTGGAAGACATGATCGACAGACCATGATGCTTTGCCAGAGATGGCCTGCATCTGTCTCCCTTGGGCTTCAGGATCCCGGCAAAGGCTCTTGCCTCCTCCATAGTGCTTTTTTAGGCAATGTCATGAGGTCAAAACTGCCAACATGAAATTTTCAGTAAAACTCAAAGGTTATACTGCTAAATGCTAGGAGTCTAAACATGAAACTGCACTCATTGCAAGCAGTCTTATCCCTGGAAGATGCTGACATTTGTGCAGTCACAGAAATCTGGTTCAAGAGCTGCGGAGAGCACCCTAGCCATACCAGGTTACTCATCCTATCATTAATAAGTTCATAGGTGTGTACTAGGCCGATGGCCCTGGAGCCTTTACAAGCCTAGCCCATAGGATTACCCTGGCATTGTGCCACCCGACATTAGTTCCCAGTGCCTCTGTCGAGTAGAGCCACTGGAGTGATCCCCAGGGTGAATTTTCTATTTCCCATCCACTCATCAAGATTTCTCTTGAAGAGGGCCAGTGAGGTGCTCTGTTTGACATGTATGGGAAGTCTATTCCATAGCATGGGCAGTCTCTGGGTTATGAACCTGCCCCTTCAGCATTTTCTGTTGATTGTGGTAATGAGGTTGAGGTCTCTGGAGCATGTGGTGCAGAGGGATTGGGATTTTTTTAGATGTAGCATTTCTATCAGAGCTGGGTCAGACATGGCTTTGCAAGTCCAGCAGAGATTGCCTCTAGGCAGGCGATATGAGACAGAAAATAGTTGGGAGTTTTTTTGAGTCTCTCCATATAGGACAACTGTTTAAGGCCTAGAATCATCTTTGTGAGGTACTTTTGCAGCCTCTCCAGTTGTTGCAGGTCTCTAGTGAGGTACGTGCCAAATGGGGCATTATAATCGATGATTGGCCTAATGAGGGAAGAGTGGAGGGAGACAATGACCTCCTTCTTCCTGGATGCAAAACCCTTCGTAATGAGATGTGCCACATAGAAAAACTTTCTGACCACAGCGGCAATGTGGTCATAAGAGAGGTTGCTGTCAACCTGTGCTCCCAGATCTCTTGTAACGCCTTCTATATTCAGTGGACTACCATCAATGTGGTAATTCATGGGAACAGAGATTTACCCACAGGGGATGACTACACATTTTTTGGCATTGAGCTTAAGGCCATGGTTCTGCCACCAGTCGTTGGTCTCAGTGAGGCCTTTCTGTAGGATGTCAGCATCATTTGGGAAGTTAATAATAGCTACCAGCTTGCAATCATCTGCAAACTTTGTCAGCCAGAGTCCCTTCGTGTTGACCTGGACTTTAGAGAAGTAGATACCAAACAGGAGAAGACCCAGGACTGAACACTTTGAGACTCCACTCGTGACTGGTCAGCAGTCTGACTTGGAATGAGCTACTTTAACACTGTGGGTTCTGTCTGTGAGCCAGTTTGCAACCCACCTAGTGATATAGGGGTTGATGCCTAGCTTAGTGAGTTTTTCTCTGCTTTCTGAGTGCGAAATGGTATCAAAGGCCTTGGCCAGATCAAGGTAGGCTATATGAACCACCTTGCCTTCATCCACAGCTCTGGTGACTGACTCAAAGAAGTCGACCAGGTTGAGCAGGCATGATCTATCCTTCACAAAACCAAACTGTGTGGGATCCAGAGTTTGGAGATTCCCTATATCCTTGTTTATTAGATCCATGATGATGCGTTCCATAGCTTTGCATATCAGACTCATCAGGCTAATGGGGCAGTTGTTTCCAGGGTCTGTAGTCGCTCCTCCTTTGTGAGAGGGATGACTCTAACAGTGCGCCGTTCGATGGGGACAAAGCCTGAGGTGAGGCTGAGATTGAACAAAGGCATACAGGTGTGGTGCCAATTCATTCTGTAGTTCATGTAGAACACAGTCAGGGACATTGTCAGGTCCCATAGAAGTTGTATTCTTGGCCTTGGACAGTGCTGTTTTAACCTGTGCAGCTGTAATGCTGGGTGCCTGGCAATCTACTGGTATTGTGATTGGTCCTTTGGTGGGGGGGGGGGGTAAAGTTGGCACTGAATCTGTCAGCCAGTATATTGGGAATATCTGTTGTCTCGGTGTAGGAGGGTACCGTTGTGCAGTAGCTCAGAGCAAATCTGGGTATTGCAGTGGAGATTTTTTACATAACTATAAAAGGCCTTGTGGTTGACTTTACTATCTGCTGCAATTCTATTTTCATAGTTAGCTTTAGAGGATTTGATGAGGGATCTCAACTTTTTGTTGAGGCTGATAAGGGAGTTTTTCCAGTCTTGAGACTTCACCTTATTCTGCATCAGTTTCTTCCTTCTGTTGTAGAGTTTATTTATGGCATGGGACCACCATATTGGCTTCCTTTTTTTTTTGGAGGAGAGCGTCTTGCTTCTGTTGGGTATGGCGAAACCCGTGCATTTGTGTACGTGTCCGTACAGTGCATTGGTGCATGATTCGGCAGTCATGCAACTGTTCTGCATTTGCATGGGTGCTGTGAAGTTAGCCACCTCTGTTTTTTAGGAGGCCAAAGTTAGCTTTGGAGAAGTTTTTCAAGGTGGCTACCTTTGCGGGAGGAGGGGGGGATTTCCAAGGTGATTAGTTTGTGGTCGGATCTAACCAGGGGGGAGTTGACTATTGGTGTAGAACAGTCGTTAGTAATGACCAGGTCAAGGATGTTGCTTCCTCTAGTGGGGGGAAAGAGCAAGCTGGTCCAGACCATTGGAAATAATGAATTCCAGGTAACGGGCAAGTGTATTGGTACATGAGTAGTTTACCCAGTTAATGGAGAGGTAGTTTGTCGCCCAGTATGAGAGTGTTAGGTTGGACCCTAACATTCATCAGGGTGCTTAGGAATGTGGAGTGAGAGTCTTGGGACATGGTTGGGGACATATGTAGCAGGCTACGACCTGAATTGTCTTACCCAATGTTAGCTGCACCTGAAGTATCTCTGATGCGTTATGTTGGGCTACCAGTCTGGAGGTGTGCACATCCTTTATGAATATGGAAACACCACTGCCTTTGGAGCTTCGGTCCAAGTTCTGGGGAAAAAAAGGTGTGGAATGAATTGTAACCTGATAGTGCAGGGGTGATTTGTGCTGCTTTGAACCAGGTCTCTGTTACAGCACAAATGTCAATGTTCTCCATTTTAAGGAGTGTTTTGAGCGAGTGCATTTTGAGATTTAGACTTCTAGCATTGAGCAGCATGACCCTCAGATTGCATTTGTTTGTAGCTGTTACAGTGGTAATTTGGTCTTTGGAACACAGCCTAGAAAAGGCACTATAGAGAGGCAAGAGGCTTGGCCAATATCCGGAAGCCCAGGGGATGACAGATGCAGGCCGTCTCTGGCAAAGCATCGAGGTCTGTCAGTCATGTCATCCCAGGCAGACAGATACTGGATCCCCTTGGAATGACACCAGAAACTTAGCCAGTTGTTGAAATCAATCATTTTCTGCTTGTACTATGGTATCATTCTGGATGGTGATAGGATGCTGCTCAGGGCTAGGGTCATACCCGCCTGGGCTACATAATCCAAGAGCTCCTCCATGTCTCTCTCAATGTAGTCCAGGGAGGTACATTTCAGATCATTCACACCCA
This sequence comes from Protopterus annectens, assembly GCF_019279795.1. Taxonomy (NCBI): domain Eukaryota; kingdom Metazoa; phylum Chordata; order Ceratodontiformes; family Protopteridae; genus Protopterus; species Protopterus annectens. The sequence goes on from NC_056749.1 coordinate 461,452,700, forward strand.
CATGTACAATGACAGAGTCATATTTGTACCTGCCTGAGTACGTACGTTATGTGGCAGATCCTGGCACCTGACAGGCAGGTGACTGTTACTTTCTCCTTATTCAACCTTGTGAGTGGGACATCAGTGTGCTTCACTATCGAGTCACCTATGACTAGTCTGTTGGGCATACTGTTTTGCCTTAGGGGTTTTGGTTGAGTGGCACACTGTTTAGAAGAGTTGTGTGTCGTGTTTAGTCTTGTGGTGGTAGAGTGCATTTTTGTCTTGGAGGCCTCTGCTGTTTGGGTAGATTTTTATTGAGAGCTTATGTGAAGGTGGGTGTGTGGTTTGTGTTTTTATGTGAAGGCGGTGCTGTTGTGTGTTCTGGAGGGCAGTGTGTTCCATGTGGTGTGGTGCAAGTGTTGACCGTCTCCTCTTGACCAGCTATTCTGGTCTTGGCAGGAGAGTGCGTGGGTTCCTTTTTGGATAAATAAGTGCATCTGTCGCAAGTCTGAGTGTTGGGAGGTAAGAGGAGAGGGTTGTCAGTGTACATGAGGCAGTGGGCTGCATTGCTTCAGGATGCCCAAGTTCACAAGGTTAATAGGAGAAAACACAGGGAACTGACCTTTAGACATGCCTCGAGGGGTGGGCATTATAAAGTACTGGAGCTGTTTACTTGTAGAACGTTCGGACCCCAAACCATAGGCAGCAAAGCCAGACCCCAAACCATAGGCAGCAAAGCAAAAGGAGGTGGAGTTGCAATATATATTAGACATGCACATCTCTAGGCTGGTCAAACAGTATGACGCACAGGAGACACTCTAGGTGCAGTTAACCATTGACAAGACCCCTATTCAAATCATAGCTAGCTACAGGCCCCCAGCTTTGATTCAAGATGCACACGCCAACTATCCTGACATCTTCGAATCTATCAAGATTTAACCCATTATCCTGAATCTGGGTAAAGTTAACTATCCAGCCATAGATTGGAAGAACTACTCAGCCAAAACACAAATGCCCAGAGATTCCATGATTTAGTCAATGCAAATGCCTTGGGCTAGCTGGTCATCACCCCCACAAGAGGTGATAATATCTTGAACTTGGTGTTAACCAACATGAGTAACCACTGCAGCATCCCCATAGTGTCAACCTCCCTGGTAAGATACGACCACAAAGCAGTCACATTCGAAGTCACCATCTCCTGCAACCCCTCCCTAGCTAGGGTCAAACAAAAAAGCTTCTCCAAAGCTGATTTCAACCTCCTGAGGGGAGGTATAAACAGCTTCACAGCCACATCCCCCTCCATAGGAACTGGCACATATGTCCAGACCTACACCAGAGTACTATACAAGCATTTATATAGCTGCATGGGATCAGGAATACCAAACGGGACAAAATTGTCCTCCTCAACGAAGAGTAAAATTGTCTGGTGGACATCTGCAATAAATAAACTCTATAATAAAAGGAAAAATTGCTGTCCAGGACCAAGAATGAGCAGGTGCCTAATTGAAAGTAATCTCTCCTTAGCCTGAGCAAGCAAATAAGAACACTAGTGAAATCCTCCGAAGCAAACTTCAAGTCCAAACTGGCCACATCTACTACAGACAGTCGTATGGCCTTCTTCACATATGGCCGCAATCTCAAAATTGAAGTCTTTAAATACCTGTAAATTGGGAGCTAATGTAGATTCCCTCCAAAACACCAATGTTTCACAAACGGGTTTAACACAGCCCCATGACTGCTGCCAAAGTCATGGCTTAGAATTCATGCCAAAAAATTCATCATAATCCCCTTTTGGAATCTGTCAGCCCAGGTTAATTACGCCCATCAGTAAAACACCTGTAATAGTCAACCCAGTAATAAAGGATCTGGAAACATCTGTAGACTACAATCTGGCCTTTCACCAACACATAGCTAAGATAAGAAAAATCAATCTTGTGACACCCAACTTATAGGTAAGGGCATGCTATCCAGGTCCAAGGAAGTTGCAGTTCCATGTGCCTGGGAAACAGTCACTGTAATGCCGTTACACAAGGATAGCCCAACCACAGACCCTGGGAAACAGACTCATTAATCTCACTGGCCTCATATGTAAAGCTACATATATATTATCTCAAACCTCTTCAGTCTGGAAGGGGAACCCCATCAGTTTTGGGTTTGTCAGAAGAAAGACGTGCCCTTTAAACTCGTTAATTTCTTTGAAAAAGTTGCCAAAACATTGGATAGTGTTTATGCAATACATACAAAATATCCGGGCCCTACTAACACTTTGATTTACATTCATATTTACAATTTTGTTATTAATACCTGCATGGGCAATAGCGTCCATTTTGTAGTAGAGTGGATAGTTGACTGGTTGTCTGAAAGCACCTGTATGGCTAGAAGTCATACATGCCACTTCTGAAAGCAAAATAATTACAATTGGTGTGCTAGGGTTAAATCCTTTACTTCCAATGATGGCATGAATGAAAGCCATGATAAAGAAAGCAGTTCAGTCTTGCTCCTAAACTTTGCTTTTTCCTGCATCCTTTCAACATATTCTAACTGACCAAAACTACCCTGTAGTAACTAAATTAAGCTGGCAGTTGGGGGTGGGTTGCTAGGCACCCAGAAGCCATGGGCTATAGATGCTTTGGGGAGCACCCCCCCCCAACCTTTTGATCTATCGCTGGCTTGAACAAAAATTAAGCATACAGATAAGAAATTCAGTACTACTTTTTCATTTCAAAGAAGTAAGTTGTATCCAAGTTTTAATGCTCAAAGCTGACCAAAAACTAGTTTGCAGTAAAATGAAAAGACAAATGCTTTATTAGGCCCGTTATTGAAAACCATCTCCTATTGGCACATATTTCACAAAGTACTGAAAACTCAGAATAATTTAATGTTTCCTCAACAAAAAATATTTTAGGTTTCAGTAAGACATGTCCCTCTACAAAGTGTCCTACAAATCCCTGACTCATGCCCACACAAGTTCCTATGCTGTGAATGACTCGGCACTCTACGAACACCTTCATCACAATAAAACTAGTTGTAATTATGCATTATCACATCAACAGTACCAGATAGCATGACCAGCAACTAACCCAGTGCATTTCCTGAAGGGAGGTATAAACAGCTTCACAGCCCCATCCCCCTCCATAGGAACTGGCACATATGTCCAGACCTACACCAGAGTAATATACGAGCATTTATATAGCTGCATGGGATCAGGAATACCAAACAGGACAAAATTGTCCTCCTCAACGAAGAGTAAACCTGTCTGGTGGACATCTGCAATATATAAACTCTATAATAAAAGGAAAAATTGCTGTCCAGGACCATGAATGAGCAGGTGCCTAATTGAAAGTAATCTCTCCTTAGCCTGAGCAAGCAAATAAGAACACTAGTGAAATCCTCCGAAGCAAACTTCAAGTCCAAACTGGCCACATCTACTACAGACAGTCGTAAGGCCTTCTTCACATATGGCCTCAATCTCAAAATTGAAGACTTTAAATACCTGTATATAGTTTGGGAAACATACACGGTCTCCAACTCAGAGGTTCAGAAGCACTCAGATCTGCTCATAACTGGTGGTCAAGGACACACCACATATGCAAATGCTGTAGATATAGCCAACTTCCTGGCAGACAAGTTCGGTGAAAACGTCGCCCCTCTGCCACCCCATCAGTAAATTAGGATATCCCCAGCACTTGGCCCCTCCCCCCTTTATCTCTAGGGAGCAAGTCATCACTGCCTTCTCAAAGGCAAAAAATACAGCCTCCATGGGACCTAATAACATCCCAGGCTGCATCCTACATGAATTCAGGCAGGAACTTGCAGCACCATTAGGCACCTTATTCAGACAAAGCCTGAGTACTGGCTTCATCCCACCAGAGTGGAGGATAGCCACTGTCATCCCTTTGCACAAAGGTGGAGCATCCACCGATCCAGGAAATTATAGGCCCATCAGCCTAACTAGCCTGATCTGCAAGCACATGGAATGGACTATCACGGACCTCATTAACAGGGACATTGGCAACCTCCAAACACTCAATCTCACACAGTTTGGTTTCGTTAAGGGGAGGTCATGCCTGTTAAATTTGGTCAACAACTTTGAGACAGTCACCAAAGCCATGGATGAGAGGAAGATGGTGCACACCGCCTACCTTGACCTGGCCAAAGTTTTCTGTACTATTCCCTACTCGGGTATAATAGATAAACTTTTTCAACTAGGCATCAATCCGTATGTTACCAGAAGGGTAGTAAACTGTCTCACTGATAGAACCACCTAGTCAAAGCAGGAGAAGCCACCTCAAGCAGTAGACCCGTAATGAAAGGTGTACCTCAAGGATCGGTCTTGGGGCCTCTTGTTTGGGATATACATTTCTGAGGTGTAGGCCAAAACCAGTGGGCTTTGGATGACCAGGTTTACAGGTGACTGCAAGCTGTGTGCTGTCGTCAGTTCCCCCTAGTGCTGTGGAAATCCTCCAAGAGGGTCTGACATTCACCCAAACAAATTACTGGTGCCAGAAACATGGCCTCAAACTGAATGCCAAAAAATTCATCATCCCTTTTGGGGAGAGTGATGTCCCCACAAATTATCACGTTAATAAGTCCTAAGTGTGCAGTCAGTCGTGAGGGACTTGGGCACCCAGCTTGATGGCAAACTGATTTTTGACCACCATATTGCCTCCGTTGTGCGGAAAGCTTTCTACATGGCCCACCTCATTAGTAAGGGTATCTCATCCATGGACAAAGGAAGTCATAACATACCTGTATTCTTCCCTTATGAGACCCATTATTGAGTGCATGCCCATTTCAGCATGTACCTCACAAAGCATATGCCGCAGCTGGAGAGACCACTGATGTTCCTCACCAGGAGAATTCAGGGCCTCAAATATCTACCCTACACAGATAAGTTACAAGCCCTGTCCCTCTACTTGAGTCTTACACAGACTCCTCAGAGGTAACCTCTGTCTGGCATATAAAGCAATCTCAGCTGCATATCTGCAAGTCAAGCTCCACTCGAGTAACCCGCACATGTGACCGCAACCTGGTCTGTGATATCACTAGGATTTGTTGGCGGGACAGATTTGTGTTCCAGAGACCCCCCTTCTGTGGAGTAGACTCCCTCTCCATGTCAAGCAGAATACCTCAACCCTTTTTAAGCACAACCTGGATAACTGGATGGGGAACAGAAAATACACCCCTGGGATTCCACCTGTGTCCGTGCTGGACAGGGGCATCAAGTGCCAACTTGTCAGAACATGGGCTAAATTCTTAGCTAGGCTTGTAAGGGCCTCAGGGCCAATAGCCTAGTAACTTCCTATGATCCTGTGACCCATGAGGCTCACAACTCTTAAATAGACCTACTAGACATGTTCACCATCCAGCCTAATACTCTGAGTTCATTGAAGACTTTAAATACCTCTCTATAGACTAGGAAACACTCTCTCTAACTCACAGGCACAGTGTTTCCTGGACATTGTAACACAAATACCCTGGACCAGAGTATTCACCAGCATGGGAGAGCATTGCATGCCCCCCATGTCACATCCTCATTGGTGAAGTCAGAACACATCGGTCTCCATGGAAATAAAAATCAGCCTGGAAAGCCCAACTAAATCTGTATCAGGAACTAGTTTAGAGCAAAGTACATCTTATAAAGTAATAGTTTATTAAAATTCACAGCTCCCCAAACCCCAAGAACACAGCTACTTATGCAGAATTATTTATGGAAACCCTGTACAAACATGTAAATGGCTACACTGAGGCTGCTGTACCTGCCAGAAATAATCCCAGATTGAACAGAAATGAACCCCACTAATAGGATCCATTCCTTAACAGGGTCTATAACAAAAGAAAAAAAAAACAGATAGCCAGAATCAGAACAACTCTCACAGAGATGAGCTCTCTGATTCAACTAAACAAGAAACCTAAGAGGTCTAAAAAAGTCCATCAAGGCCACTTACAAGGTCAGGATAGACTCCCAGGATAAAGGTGCCCACAAGGCCTTCTTCAGCTGTGTCAGGAGCCTTAAAGGTAACACTTAGTAGTGTGCAGAACAGGTGGTAAATGGCACAACCTTCACTGTCCAGGGTAACGCAGCAAATCTACTGGCTGATAAATTTAGCTCTAACATCACCCTTCACTCCCCCCACTACCTCATGTGAAATCCTCTCTAGCATATCCCCAACTATCAACGGGGACCAGATACTGGTAGCACTAGCTATGGCCAAAAACACTGCTGCAATTGGCCCTAACAGTATCTCTGGTTACCTCCTAAGTAGCCTAAAACAAGACCTAGCAGGACCACTTGAGGCACTCTTTAGCTGCAGCCTCAAAACAGGTTATGTTCCAGGTAAATTAATGGCTACAATGATCATCCCTCTTCACAAGGGTGGACTATCAACTTACCCCAGGAACTACAGGCCCATCAGTCTGACAAGTCTGATATGCAAAGCCATGGAATGAATTATTGTGGACATTGGCAACCTAGAGACACTGGACCCATTCCAGTTCCCCTTTGTTAAAGGAAGGTCTTGACTACTTAACCTGGTAGACTTCTTTGAGGGGGTCAGCAAGGCTATAGTTGAGGGCAAAATGGTGTATACAACCTACCTTGACCTGGCCAAGGCATGCAGTACAGTACCCCACTCGGTATATTGTTGACAGACTCTCAGAACTAGGCATAAATCCCTTCCTAATTTAATGGATTTCAGGCTGGATCACACACAGGACTCGGGAAGTCAGGATTGGTGAGACCATATCCACCAGGAGACCGATCAGCAGAGCATCCCAGGACTTTGTGTTGGGCCCGCTCCTGTTTGGCGTCTACTTCTGAGAAGTCAAAGACCTCTGGCTTATCAAGTTCCCAGATGACTGTAAATTAGGAGCGGTCAACATCTTACAAGAGTGTCTAACACAAGTGACTGGTGCCAAAGCCATGGATTAAGCCTCAATGTGAAAAAAATGCATTATAGTGCCTTTTGGGAAAACAGTCCGCCCAAGTTAATTACTTCTGTGATGATGTGGAGTGTTGCCATCTGTGCCAGGGAGAGTGGGGCAGTGCATGTGTGATATGTGTCTGCTTGGTTCGCTGGAATTATGTAAATAGTTTTGTGTCGTTGACTGTCACACTGATGTGTACAGATGCTTATGTTAAAAATGTATCAACAATGTTGTCGTATCTGATTAAATGTATATGTTTAAACAGAATTCTGGAAGAGGTGTAAAAGTTTTTGAAATTGGTCTGTAGCTTTCAGATACTACAACAGATCTTACCAAAGCTCTTTGAACCTGATATAAAGATCTATGACATTTAAACAAGTCAGTTCATTTGAATTCATTTCTGTTCAGTTCAAGTTGTAGTTTGAAGCTCATCACCTTGCCCTGTGGAAGTAAACATCTCAGCATCCTATCTTGCCCTGTATTAAGTTAGTTAGGGAACAGTTATTCTTTAGACAGTCAGGAAATGCAGTGAGATTAATTAAGCATTGCTTTTCTGCATATGTGTGAATTTGTCCATCTGTTACTTTTATTTCTCCAATGATTGAAACTCTGGTGTTTATTGTACTTGGATATTTAGCATTCTCATGTTTTCTATTTTATTAATTATTAAATATTTTATACCTTTCATTGTGACTGTTTTTTTAGAGAATACTTTGAACATCTTGAGAGCATTTTTGATTTTGACACCTTGGCCACTCCAAAAAGCCTTGTTGCTTTAATTACACACTATAATTTGTATTAGTATTGATTTTACTCAGTATAATTGGATACCCTTGTAAGAGCCTTAGATTAAGGTAACCAAGCTGCCAGCAGTTAACCATAGTCTGTGCAGAGGGGGTAAAGCTAATAAATCTGTGTCAGCTTTTCCCAAGAGAGAGAGCAAGAGAGAATCAAATACCCACTTGAGAGTGTGTCATCTACTTGGAACTGGGACACAGTGCTCCAAAGTGAGTCTTGTTTGTGATCTGGAGAAACAGGAGTCCAGTCACAGGTCTGGAAGGTGTTCCCTGTGTACTCTTGGGGGAATTTGTGCTTAATGCTGAGAGCTGCATCTTAAAATACTGTGTAAATCCATTCATGTTTTTAGTGACAGTCTCTCACTGGGGTTAGGGGTGAGGATTGAGGCTCCTTGATTACTGGCCCAGGGTGGGGAGACTATCACAATTCCATCAAAAATGCAATTCTTCACTCAGCCATTGTTGACAAGCTCCTTGAGGTAGGCATAAATCCCTACAAACTTCACTGGATTGCTGGCTGGCTCAGACAGGTCCCAAGAATTCAGGATCGGTGAGACCACCTTCACCAAGATACTGGTCAAGAAGAGAGTATGCCAGGGCTCTGTACTGGGTCTGCTCCTATTTGAAATCTACTTATCAGAAGAGAAGGATAAAATTCAAGGCCTCTGGCTCACCAACTTTGCAGATTACTGTAAATTGGGAGCCAATGTAGATTCCCCCCAAAACACCAATGTTTCACAAGCGGGTTTAACACAGCCCCATGACTGCTGCCAAAGTCATGGCTTAGAATTCATGCCAAAAAATTCATCATAATCCCCTTTTGGAATCTGTCAGCCCAGGTTAATTACTCGCATCAGTAAAACACCTGTAATAGTCAACCCAGTAATAAAGGATCTGGAAACATCTTTAGACTTCAATCTGGCCTTTCACCAACACATAGCTAAGATAAGAAAAATCACTCTTGTGATACCCAACTTATAGGTAAGGGCATGCTATCCAGGTCCAAGGAAGTTGCAGTTCCATGTGCCTGGAAAACAGTCACTGTAAAGCCGTGACACAAGGATAGCCCAACCACAGACCCTGGGAAATAGACTCATTAATCTCACTGGCCTCATATGTAAAGCTACAAATATATTATCTCAAACCTCCTCAGTCTGGATGTGGAACCCCATCAGTTTTGGGTTTGTCAGAAGAAAGACGTGCCCTTTAAACTCGTTAATTTCTTTGAAAAAGTCGCCAAAACATTGGATAGTGTTTATGCAATACATACAAAATATCCGAGCCCTACTAACACTTTGATTTACATTCATATTTACAATTTTGTTAATACCTGCATGGGCAGTAGCGTCCATTTTGTAGTAGAGTGGATAGTTGACTGGTTGTCTGAAAGCACCTGTATGGCTAGAAGTCATACATGCCACTTCTGAAAGCAAAATAATTACAATTGGTATGCTAGGGCTAAATCCTTTACTTCCAACGATGGCATGAATGAAAGCCATGATAAAGAAAGCAGTTCAGTCTTGCTCCTAAACTTTGCTTTTTCCTGCATCCTTTCAACATATTCTAACTGACCAAAACTACCCTGTAGTAACTAAATTAAGCTGGCAGTTGGGATGGGTTGCTAGGCACCCAGAAGCCATGGGCTATAGATGCTTTGGGGAGCACCCCCCAACCTTTTGATCTATCGCTGGCTTGAACAAAAATAAGCATACAGATAAGAAATTCAGTACTACTTTTTCATTTCAAAGAAGTAAGTTGTATCCAAGTTTTAATGCTCAAAGCTGACCAAAAACTAGTTTGCAGTAAAATGAAAAGACAAATGCTTTATTAGGCCCGTTATTGAAAACCATCTCCTATTGGCACATATTTCACAAAGTACTGAAAACAACTCAGAATAATTTAAAGTTTCCGCAACAAAAAATATTTTAGGTTTCAGTAAGGCATATCCCTCTACAAAGTGTCCTACAAATCCCTGACTCATGCCCACACAAGTTCCCATGCTGTGAATGACTCGGCACTCTACGAACACCTTCATCACAATAAAACTAGTTGTAATTATGTATTATCACATCAACAATACCAGATGGCATGACAAGCAACTAACCCAGTGCATTTCACATGTGAGAAATAGGTTGACTTTACATATTAAACACAGTACTTCTCTCACAACCTTTAAAATTAGTTTAGATAACTGTACGAATTCAGGACAAAAGTAAATTAATTCCTTATGCCTCTTACTCTCCTTTCTTACTTTTTATCAAATTCTCTTCCCTGATTTTCTCTCTAAATATACCATAAGTCTGTTTTTTTCCTCACTTCATGTTGCAGTTCCTGTTTGTATTAGACTAACCTTAAATTTTTCTACAAACTGTCTAAAATTTCTCTAAATATTAAATGATTGTCATGTAACTTGCATCAATTCTTACCAGTGTTTTCATATTATAATTTGTTGTAATTAATCTGCAGATATTTTGTTTTATTTTTGAAGATTGTAAAATTATTATTGTTAAAAAGTTTTGTAATAATTTGGAGTTTGTCTCACTGGGCCTCCACTGAAAATGGACGTGTACCCAATCGGACTTTCCTAGTAATCTGATGTAAATAAATAAATAACACCAATTGATCCATGTTTTGAAAATGGGTTGTTTGCCCCCCCCCCCTTCCAATCTGTTGTGGATAAAATCATTTTTCTGACCTTGCTGTATCTACCAGCAGGGGAAAGTTACTAATTGGAGTCATGTTATGAGCTACCTGATTAACATACAAAAAGCAATGCATTAGTTAGGCCAGCTGTAGTTCATAATGCATGTTTTCAGCCAGTGTAGGTCTAAATCATTAATCACAAATCATCTTCATACCCAAATTTGTCTCAGCATAAGCCAGAGCAGTAATAAACAGTTAAATTAAATGACAAAGGAGAACATTTACAAGTGGTAATCCTTAAATGTATGCAAACATCTGACCCCCCCCCCCCCATGTACACACACTCTCAATGGCTCCAGTTATCCAATGTAGATTGTCCGTTTTATTATAAGACACATACTAGTTTCCCTCACTGTCTGGAACTAATTTCTGGTACTCAACAAGCATTTCTTGAAAAACTAACATAGCCCTGCATGTCGGAGCCTTCTACCTAGAAGCTCCATACTGCCAACACTTACCTTGCTTGCACACACTCCAAACAGATTGTGTTCTTAGTGTCCCCAAAGCTCCGTCTCATGTGTAACCTGCTGTGTTTACCCTTGCTCCACTCGGGCTCACTCAACTCCCCTACCCCCATTCCCACCCACCCTCTTTCCTTACATTTATACTCCTCTAACCACTCCCCTTTCCCATCAGCTTATCTTCCTCCTTCACCTCCACTACTTTACTTCCTTTTACTTCCTGTCTACACAAGATTATGCATAAAATGTCTCCTGTTTTTCATCAAACATTACTCCTGTTCCCTATTACCTTTCTTTTTCTGTCACAAATCACAACCATAAACCCTAAGTCTCTCCCTCCCAAACCAAACTCCTTAACTTGCTCCATTTTCCTCCTACTCAATACTTATTCAGATAGAAGCCCAAGCCTATACAATAGTAATCCTACCTTCTCTGCTAAAACTCACTTCTACACAAACTGTCCCCTACACTATTCTCCAAACTTCTCATTACTAATTCATGCAATGTGCATTCTCTAAAAGGAAAAGACTGATGTAAGACCTTTCTCATATGCATTCCACCCTTATTCATTCCATTGACATCCACCCCAACCCTGGGCTGTCGACCACTTACTACCATACTAGTTCCAGCTTCTCCAAAAACACTAAATCACTTCACT